>NC_136502.1:51615217-51720217 GCF_053919585.1 Euprymna scolopes
ATTTTTTTTTATTCTCTTAATGAAATACATGAGTTTTTGATTAATATATTTTATTTCTTCTTTATCAAGTGATTTTTTTTCAATATCTAAAAATAGAAAACATTGAATGAAATAGAAAAAATTGTAAGTGTCCAATATTTGCTTGACAATCTAAGCATAACATAAGCTTCCACTTAAAAAAAAAATTCCACATGGTTTTTTTAACAAAAAAGGTTTTACACTTTGGATTTACTGGTAAATTAAAAAAAAACACTCCTTTTTTTTGTTTTAAATTAGAATATTTTATTTATTGATCTTTATCTTCAATTTGTGATATATAGCACTTTGTTGGGTAAATTAATTATTTAAATTTTAATAGACATTGCAAAAGGGGGGGTGAATTTACAAAAAAAAACTTTGTCTAAAATATTATGTTCGGTTTATTGGAAAGAGCATAAAATTTCACATTGACCCTGAAAATATCGTAAAAATTTAACCAATAGAAAAATTTTGATAGATTTCTAAAGTTTAAAAATTGAAAAATATTTAATTCGTAAAATTCAATTGATTTCATTACGAAAAAAAATGGCTGCATGAAGGCACGCCGGCACTTTGTAAACACTATTTTGTTTTTTTTAATAAAAAAAATAATATTTCTATTATTTTTTAAACAACTTTAATAGTTTATTTTGATTCCATAAAAAAAATATAATAATAAACAACCCACTTTAAAAAGAGAAATTACGAGTTTTTTATATTTTATTCGGAGTTTCGTGTTAGGGGTGTCAAAAATTCCCCCAAAATTCAGATACACCTAGCCAGGTAAGCATAAAATGAACTTTTATTGACTATGTTGCCATTTATTTGTTATATATATATATATATATATATATATATATATATAGTACTTTATAAAATATATATGGCGATTAAGCTACACTGAATATTCTGCGTTTCATCCACTATAGGATTCGTCAGGCTTATGCGCGAATTCTGTGGTTGTTTCTTGTTTTTATATATGTTGAGGATTTTTAGTTAGCCAATCAGCTTTCTAGTATCCACCGCGCTCCTTCCTATCAGCCAATGGGCATGCATTTTATCGAACAAAGGATCTGTTTTAGAACTAGGTTATTGGTTTAAGGTAGACGTTTTCCTTTTTTTTTCTTTTTTTTTTAATTATATATATAAATATACCTATGCGTACACAAAACATAACTAAAATATATTTTTATAACTAAAAATCCTCAACATATATAAAAACAAGAAACAACCACAGAATTCGCGCATAAGCCTGACGAATCCTATAGTGGATGAAACGCAGAATATTCAGTGTAGCTTAATCGCCATATATATTTTATAAAGTACTAACTAGCTCTACCTACGCATTGAGCACTTTTGAAGTAAATACTTAAAGTTTACGCATAAATCTATACTTTCGTATATTAAATTTATGTGAGTAAATGAAGTAGTTATATATATATGTATATATATATATATATATATATCGTATACTCGTTTGTTAGTTAATCTGCTAAATACACAAAAAAACTCGTCGCAGATTTTTCGTTTTTATGTTTTGATTTTCAAACATTATTGCGTCCTAAATTATGAGATGAAAAAATGAACGAATCTCTTAGTAAACGATGAAAAAATGAACGAATCTCTTAGTAAACGAGAGTTGTCTCCCTCCGCACAGCGACAAATTGTAAAACAGCGCCCAAAAATCTAGTAGAGTAACTTAGCTTGACTTTAGTAACATTTATTATGTATTTGTTTTTTTGGCCATTTGTTCATTTTGTTTTACCTAACAACTTAATAAAATGAATACTTACAAGTTTCCGAACTCATCGGTGGTGAGGTGTATTCTAGCGCAACTCTCCCATTTGGTGAGACAAGAAAATTGTCTACACGGTGTATGGCATTTGTCTTGTTTTCCGCACCTATTTAAAATTTCTCACCGTTTACCGTTAAGATACAAATGAATAATATTAATTTGAGTTTTATTTTCATCACCGCTTTAAAAAATATTGAGTGATTCTTTTTGCTATGACATTGAAATTACAAATAATTATGGGCGTCAACTTTGTGTTTTTATTTTTATTCACCTGTAATAATTTAGGCACCGCCAAAAATGGCCGCAAAATCAAGTTGTTGTTTTTTAAAAGTAAATTACATTTATTAAAATCCATTATTTCTGAGTAACTTTTTTTTCCCAGAAAGATAAAACCCTGAATTTTATCATATAGAAAACAGAATAATGTAAAACTTTTTCTACTATTTTTAATTAAATTTTAAATGTTAAATTTTCCCAAAAAGTTAACAATTGACATTTTTTGTCTTGCACAAAAAACGTACTTAAATATTAAAAAAAAAGGGTTTTTGAAATAATTAATTTATTTATTTATTGTCTAACTAAGATTTAGGATGATTTTCTAAGAGAATATGCAAAAATATTATAATATAAGTACCTGAATTTCAAATAATTCCACTTATTCATATAGGTAACCAGATATTTCGCGTCGACGTAGAGTTCAGATCGACTCTGTTTACGTTTTCGTTTGATAAGAAGAAAACTATGGAAGACCAAACAGGCCCAAAAAACTTATTTTTCAGTGACGAAAATTTCAATGTATTATTAAGCTGAGGCTGGCCAGTACCAGATGGGTGACCATTTGTATGAGTTTGGTTTTTAATGTGTATGTGTGTGGGGGCCAGGCTCCCCAAAATGGGGGGGGGGGGAATTTAAAGCAGAATAAAAAAAAATTATTTCAGCGCGTTTGGTCCACCGTAGTCGAAAGGCGGCAAACGTTTTCAAACGGGATCGAAAAAAATGATGCTATTTTTAACACAAAGGGCACAATATTTATCGAATTTTTTTTTTTGTATCGATTATTCAAAGCATGCCCTGTTTAATACTGGTCATGCATTATTCGGCTCGCTAAAAAAAAAATTGTTAATTTATTTATCCAAAATTTTAAAATGGCTTTTTTCGTATAAATATTAAACAAATTTTTTTTTTTTGTTTTGCTTAACTTAAATTAATTATTTTACTTAACATATTCACTGAATTTCACACTTCAAAACTCAAAAGCGGGATAATTAAACACAATCGAAGTTCTGATATTCAGACGTCAAAATAAGGTATGCAAACAATTTTTTTTGTTTTTTTTTTAATCTATAATTCTGTCCCTTACAACAACACAATATGTTTTGTTCAGTTTCAGATGATTATTTTAAGCATATTTGTTCCCACTTCAAAACAAGGGGGGGGGTTGTAAGCAAAAAAATATATATATATAAATATCGTTTATGAAAAATAAGTACACTGTTATAAAGTTCATTCTTCTAATAATCGCTGAAAATTTCGTATTGATCGGATAATTACCTGATTTTTGGTAGATTTTTAAAAAGACGGTCCGTCAAAAAGTACTGACCTGCCCCCCCCAGTTTTGGCGGTGCCTATAATAATTCGACGTCTACATCCACGTGAAAAACACAGTCCTGTCCAGAATCTCCTCTATATTAAAAAAAAAAAAATGAATAGAACCTAAAAAAGGAAAAATTCTATAATGTACGTATCCGTGGCGAAACGAAAATATATTCGAAAAATCGATGAATTAGTTTTATTTTTAGAAAGAAAACCATTTTAAGTGGTTAATTGGAATTCATAGGCATTACAGCATAAATCTCACAAATTAAAATTATTGTTCAGTTATTTCTCTTTGTTTATTTAGACCGTTTTCAAAATGGTAGTAACTCAACTAAGCTCCAGCTCCTGTCCCATGGCCGCAATGTTGCATATCACTGTGCCTGTTTTACAAAATGTGTTCTGATGAACTCGTTGCACTTGTTCTCCCTTGACGTATTATCCCCGACAAACCTGCTTCATTGTTGATGCCCCTTTAGCCAGAAAGCTTTCTATTCTAATAGTTTCTTCCCTCGAACAGCTAGACTTTGGAATTCCCATCCTGCTGCCTGCTTCCCTGACTGTACTGATAGGCAGAAGTTCAAATGTAACACAAACAAATATCTTGTTAATCTTTTCTAGATATGGACCCAAATAATATCCCCTTACGTCCAAGTGGCGATATGCTTCGTAAGGAATGAACATGAGTTAAAAAAAACAAAAAATTTGATTTTCTTATCTCTTCTCTTCTTCTTCTCTATATAAATAAAATGAACTCATTTTTTCCCGTCTGATTTTGACATTAATAGGATTAAAAATCAAGATATTTCATGCAAATATAATATGCACAAACGGCAGAACAATATCTGAGGTGTGTTATAGGCTTATTATTTCTCAAATTCCTCGATAATCTTAGATTTCTATACTTTTTCTGCTGAGAAGTCACGGCCAAAATCGGTTAACATCAATGGAAGTGATAAAATATTTACTCTCTAATAAATTCCTCCTCCCCCTGCCACCACTTAACACCGTTTGGGGATCGTTCACAAGGAACAGTTGAGAAGAGAACACCGGTTTGGCTTCTTAGTTCTTTCATGTGAAGTTATTTAAAATCACTAAACTAAGCTGCAGTGCTCTGTGGCGTAGTGGTTAGCGTGCTGGACAATTCACATTATATTTTCACGTTCGTGCCGACCTACCGTAGTCGTTTTTTTTTTTTTTTCCTAAACAACTGGAATGGACTTTTCTTGGTGGCCGAACTGTTAACGTTGCAGATGTTTTTTTTTTTGTTTTTTTTCACACTTTATTTTCCTACTTTTACTCATGACTCCGGGTTTGATCCTTCCTACTTACCTACCATAACATTTTTTAAAACTCCCCCCCCCCGTCCCGGAAACAAACACTCGGGCAACGCCGGGTACCCCCACTAGTTTAAAAATAAAACAACTTGATCAATTTACGTGATTTTTGGAATATGATATTTGCGTTTCGCCATAAGTTTGCACATCATATAGATTTTTCTTTACTTTTGTTTTTGAATATAGGAGGAATTCTGGATAAGAACCAAAGACACCTTACTATATTTAAATAAACATAAACCCAGAATCTTGAACAATTCCCATTACAATAGATTTACTTTTAAAACATTTAGATAGTCATAAAGATCGACGGTGTAAATAGTTTTTTTTTTTTTTTTTCACAAAACATAACATGGCGTCATCAACCATACGAAAATCTAGATCGGAAATCATGAATAAATATTATAAGAATATTTATTTCACAAGATATTTTGTATATATAACGTTATGTCGTGGGGGAGAGGATGATATCGGATAGAATGGTTGCGATGACGAGCGGACATGGCGAGAACTAAGTAATAATCACTAGGCCTATGACAACAGATCATTCTTTGGACTCTCGAGTATATATCCGACTCAGTTAGTCACAGTTAATCGACCAAGAACCACATAACTCTATATAAAGCATATAAGATATCAACGGATACACACTCGAGAGTCAAAACAATGAGAAGAATATGCTGTTGTCATAGCCCTAGTAACCACACGCTTTATTTTTGAAACACCATTAGATGGAAATTCAACCAAAGAACTAAGGCCAATAACTCTTCTCAACTTCCAAGGGACTTAACTACTTCAACATGTATATTCTTTAACTGAGATGAAACTCATCTAATTATTTAACGTTTTTTTTTTCATAATGGGAGAATATATTGTTTGTTTGTCGGGTGCTTTAGAGATCTAGTTTATGTTATCCTCCATATATCTTCATATCTTCTTATCTCAGAAGTATATTTACAGGATCCACTGCTGTGTGATTCAGAGATCGGCTGCTTTTGATGTAGGTGATGTCTGGTCCTTTAACCTCCTTTGACTTAGGTCTGATGATGACCTCTTCTGAAGTGTGTGTGATTGATCAGATCTACCTTCAAGTATTGAACTTCTTTTAGCTGGTCTGATAAATTGCCTATTCTTTCGGCAGATGTTATCGCTTTCAGACTCAACTATGTATGATCTTTGTACCACAGCAGAATGCTGCATGATTTCAGGCTCCCATAGCTTTGTTTTCTCATGCTGGACATAGACTTTCTGCTTTGCGTGTAGAGGTGGGTGTTGTCTGTTATGCTGCTAATCATTACAGTTCTTAGATTTCTCCTTATACTGCTGTAACTCTGTTCTTGTCTGCTTATCGCTGAGTTGCTGTTTGAATTTTAGTGACGTCCGTATTTGTCAGTCATTGGGTAATTCTACTGGAGAGTTGATGTTTGCAGACATTGGTTTGGCTCTGTATGCTATCATCGCTAGATAACTGTCTTGTCCTGTTTCCAGTACTTTCAACAATATGCATATGTTGACCATCTGTCGTGACTCACACTTCTCCCTTTTATCAAACACCATCCTTTCAGCAAATCCATTAGATCTTGGGTAATTTGAAGGTGAAAGCTGTCTGATCTGGAAAAGACTTTAAATATCTTGCTCGTGAACTGTGGACCATTGTCCAAGTATAGAATTTCCAATACACCTCGTTTTTTGAAACATTGCCTTTATATTTTTGCTGACGACTGTTAATGAAGTAGAGTGGAGGTGTTGTATGAATGAACTTTGGTTGTAATGGTTCACTGCTATCAGATATTTCTTCTCAACCATTGAGAATAAATCTGTGCTGACATATTCTCAAGGGTAAGTAGGAATTTCATCCTAATACATCGATTCGGCAGGGGGACTTGCCTGATACTTGTGGCTAGTTTGACCATTAAAGATTATATCCTCAATGCCTTTATGGATCTCTACTCAGTATAAAAGAGTACATAACTGAACAAGCTCTTGATCTGATTTTCTCAACACCTTGACGCGATACATGTTCTTCCAATGAACCTCTTTGCAGGGAGGCTGGTATTATGATTTTGTTGCTCTCGAGCAAAATAGCATCTTGAACTCCAATCTCATCTGTAAAGTTCAAAAACTGTAAGAGAGACTTCTTGAGTTGTCAGCTCGATTGGTAGACCACCCGGACATTACCATATTTACAAGTCTTTTTACTAATGGATCTTGCAACGTCACAACTCTGATATCTATTTTGGTTGGTGAAAAATTAAAGGTCACCAGATTGTGGACATTGAAGTCAATGCCTCCAGTGTGCTTGCTAGGTCTATGTGATACTCGTGATATGCAGTCTGAAATTAGTACTAGTTTTCCTGAAGTATATTTCACTATGAAATCATATCCTTCCACTTTCAGTGGCATTATCATAAGTTGGAGATTCTTATGATAAATTCTTTAGCACTATCGATTCTAATGACTTATGGCCTGTGTGGATATTATTTTGTGACCCCCAAACATAATAATAAAATGTCTAAGCAAAAACGATGGCTATCATTTCCTATTCGATGTTTTAGTATCGAGTTACTGGGCCTGACAGTGTCTTGCTTGCACATGAATCTGGCATTCTTTTTTTTTTGTAAGAGAGCTATCCCTATGTCTATGGCCGATACGTCCACCTGTATTCCTTTGGGTCAAAATATTAGAAGGTTGTATTTCTCCTGGTCTCTTTTTAATTTATTCAAATATTTTATGTTGCTGGGATGACCATGTGAAATCATTTCTTGTAGATCCCAATATAGAAAGAGGTTTAGTGAAGGTTGCAAGTCGTGGTGGTAATTTGTTAAGTTAATTAACCAATCCTAGAAAACTGGTGAGATGTTTTCCATCCTCGGGTGGTTGTATTTGTCTAATCGCCTTTAGTTTCTTACGATCTGGTTTGATACCATATTCCGAGGTAATATTACTGAAACGTCTTTACTACAAATTTGCTGAGAGTCTAGGTATAATCTGACCAAACCATTGATTTTGGTTAGACAAACAAATTAATTCGCTTATAGTGTTGGTTGTGCGTAGGGAATATTATGCCTTGGGTTAATAAGGAGTTCAATTCTATTTTCAACTTTTCTTTTACAGCTATCACGATGCCTCGAGGTGTGTGCACAAATGGTGATACTTTTAGGTTCACATGAATGGTATATTCACCACATAGACAATTAAATAGAATTGAATACATCAGGGAATTCATGAATGCTTTCCTTTCTTTTTTTCATTTAAATTTCCTTTCCAACTTGATCTTGACATTGGAACTGGTTTTCTATTCTGCTGGGATGCTTGGTCATTGTTTGCCTGTACCTGATGCTTTTTCTTTTGTAGTTGTAGCGACCGATCTTACGGCTAAGTTTAAGGTCACTAACCCTAACTGCCATGTCTGTAATCCTATCAGTATTAACCCTTTTGAAATTACAACACATAATGATACACCAATAAATCTGTTATGGAATTTTACCCCAAGCTGACACGTTTCTTCTTTATTAATTGTTCTTCTGCTAAACTCAATCGTATTGCCGTTTCTTTGAGTGGTATTCCATGCAGTTTTGTATATACTTCCTAATGCAAACGGTTGCTCATAGCAACTGCATCAACCTTCGCATTGTTGTGTATTTACACCTGTCTGCTGCCATTTTTTAACTTGCCATAAGTCTCTGTAATGGTAACAGCTGAATAGAATGTATGATGAAATGAATTTAAATAAATACCTTCACTCGAACCACAAGTGTCACTTACTTTTTGTGTCGCCATGTGGATTCTCCTGTTTTTGTGCCACTGAAACTGTATCATTCTGCTATTGCTTGTTTTTTTTTGTTTTGTTTTTTTATATCTCCCACCTTTGAACAGCAAACATTAGCAAAATGTCCATTTTTGTTGCATATCATACATGACTTTCCTTTTGTATTCATTCTGTTGTAGGATCTTTTTTGCCACAATGTCCACAATACGTTGGCTTTTTATTATTCTTACCTAGATTTGCATGCGCATTGGTCTTTTTTCTTGGTGGGTGTATGTCAAGATATGGATTATCTCATCTTTTTAAAAAAAATTGTATTACATTTTCACCCCAAACAAGGCGCAAGGGTAAAAAGCCTGACATATAAAATCAACAACAGGTTATTTGCTAGAGCGGGGGTTCGTTCGAAATGAATGCTTCTACTTAAAGCACAATTGCACCATGATATTTGACTTTTCATTTTAAACTTAAATTCAAGCTATTATCATCACACAACCAATAAGGTCAAACATATAAAATCAATAGTAGGTTCTTGGGTATGAAATGAGCGACTTCACTGATTTTGATAACAATAAATATATGGAAGTATAAAAAGTTTGCAGATTATTATTCAATTCCGGGCAACGCCAGGTCACCCTGCTAGTCTCTCTCTCTCTATATATATATATATATGTGTGTGTGTGTGTGTGTGTGTGTGTTTACAAAAAGACATTTATTACTTATTAGTAACTTTCAGTCATCCAGTGCTTCCTATAATGGCTTCTTGATGAATAAACACGTGTGAATTACTTTGTAGCAACTGCTACATACAACCGGAACAAATCTTCAGCAGATACATTTTCATAGCAATCCCTGTTTTTAATGCTCACGTGTATCTAAATGCGTGAGCACACAACGTCATGATTTGGCCACCTGCACACATATTAACAAAGGAACAATGTTACGTTTCATTGCATAGATATACAGCAAACTGGCTGGAACATTCCAGAACATCTCTATAGAAAGATTTGCTATAAAAGATCAAACCAGTTTCGCTTCAAATTTCTCTAGTCCAACACGTGTCTAAGAAACTCTGTCCTTGAGATGTTAAATCATCCATCATGGACTTTACACATGCTACAGAGAAAAATCAACTGTTTTTTCTCTTCAACACCCATCGTGGAAAATTACCATATAGAACGGGAATTTTTCTTTTATTTCGAATGAACTAATGTTTTTTTATACAATGAACACACACGTATTTTGCTTACATGGTTTAATAAATGTTTTTTTCTCTCAGAAAATAATCTCATTTGTTTCAAACCACATATTATACTCTGTTTATAAAAATCAGTAATCTTAAACTACATGCTATTCTCATGAGATCCTTATTTAGCTAGTTCTGCATAATGTGCACCAATTACAAGAAAACACATACATTGGAACGATTTGAAATAATATTCCCAACACGTAAATAAATATTATTGCATATTAATACAGTGATTTTCAGTTCTTTTTTAAGTGTCGTTATGATCCAGAGTTATCTCTATATTTTTATTTTATATATATGAGGATGTGCCTTGGTGAAAACCTTCTATTAATTGGCGATATCTGTAAATTTACCTTTAACAGTCCTCTGGATACTTTACTACTTTCGATTCAAAGAGATTACTGCACCTGCAACCTTGGTCCAAAAATTGATCAACACTGGCTCACATCCTTACAAACTAGAGACTTCAAGCCAGAGCTACTATAAGTCGTACCCACCTTACCTGGAGTTTCTATAACTTCAATTCTTACTGTTCTTTTTTTTAATTATTTTTGTTATTACATTTTCACCCCAAACAAGGCGCATTGCCACTTTGGTGTAGGGGGCTACTATCAGGGGCAGCAACTACTGGGGCACTATGTTGGGATTTGGGCAGCAAGATGTCGGTTCACGTTGCACTTGAACTTCTGCATGTCAGTACAGTTAGGGAAGCAGGAACCTGGAATGGAATTCCAGAGTCTAGCGGTTCTGGGAAAGAAACTACTGGAGTAGAAAGATCTTTTACATCTAGGGATCTCTACTGTGTGGGGGTGGGATTTAGCTGCCTGTCGGGTTTGTCGAGGGTGTATACGTCGTGGGGGCACAAGTGTCTGCAGTTCGTCAGAGCATTCACCATTAAAATACTTGTAGAACAAGTAGAGGGATGCAACGTTTCGTCGATGGGACAGAGGCTGAAGCTTAGATGCCAGTTCAGGGCCTATCAGATTGTTCTATTACATCTACTTCAATTCTTGCTGTTCTATTACATCTACTGAGAGTAACTATCGGTCCTTTGAAGTCAAAATGTTGTCTATAGTATTTGCCTATAGAAATTTTGCGTGAATTCTCATATGCAACATCTTCTAATAAACATTGATTACAAACCACATAAAACCAATGTGAAAACCGCACCCAGAGTACAAAACTTCTTAATACAGAAGTATAATTTGGAAATTGAATAAACTCAAGGCAAAGTTATGCATGTTGTTAACACACTCAACTGTGTGGCATAGAAATACAATAGAATAGAAATCTAAACAAAAAAATAAACTCGTTTATGCACTCCATATTGTTAATACACACCAATGAGAAAAATAATTAACAGTTAAGAAGTGAGACAGCCAATGATGAAACTTTGCAACACTAAATTATGGTCAGACTTTATTTTTGTATAAGCAGCATCGCCTGAAGAGGTCCCTAGTTACTTGTAACTGTCTGATTGAAACATGCTCATGAATGTAGCTTATGTGAAATAAATAAAAAGTGTATCTTGCTTTACTTCAGTATCGAACACTCTTGTATGAATCTCATAAATTCCTTGGTTGCAAAACCTCTGGCAAAATATAAACCTAGAATAATACTTATATACATATATATATATATGGCTACAAAATTCCTACAGCTACATACCTAGAAAATGGGGCTATTAAGCCTGGCATAGTGATATGGGACAAGAAGGAGAATATGGCAACCGTAGTTGTAGTAAGCGTTCCTATTAATTCTGGCCTTAACAGAGCAGAGAGAGAGAGAGAGAGAGAGAGAGAGAGAGAGAGAGAGAGAGAGAGAAAATAACAAAATACCAATAACTTATGTACAACATGAAAAGAAACTGGAATCTTAAGAAGGTATCAATCATTCTAGTCATTATAGGAGCAACCAGGCTAATGAAAAAGAATTTCAAAAACTGTCTGGCGGATATACCCGGTGAACCAAGTGCAAAAGAAATACAAACAATAGCACTTAAAGGGACGGTTAGAATCTTAAAAATATCTCTTGGTTGGAGTAACTAAACTAATGGAAGAATGCTTGGCATCCGGTAGAATGCCCCATCCTCAGGAAAAACAAACTGATAAGAAAATTAAAACAGAGAGATACAGTAATATTACAATATATATAAAATTATTTAGTTGATTGTGTTAGATATTTGCCAGTACCATTAAAGTGCTTGTTGTACCGTTTTCACAAAATTGTCAAAACTGAAAAATAGAAGGAATTCAAATTTACTGCAGAACAGTAAAACATTTTGATGGAAAATCTAAATACGAAATAAGATGACGCGCATAACAAAAGCCTTTATTTACCTGATTTTTGTGAAGAGTAATAGAAACTAATTTTGTACTAATCAGAAGATGTTGCTGTTCACTCAATTGCCAGATGTAAATAATGAGATAAATTACCAAAAAAAAAAAAAAAAAAAGAGTTGCTTTTCATTATTTTTTTATGTACCTAGAGCCATGTTGAAACAAAAACATAAGCATACCGAGTCCCCCTCCATAGATGAAAATTTATTTACCATAACTAATACTTTTGCATGATTTTAAAAATAACCAAGGTTGTGGTTATTGAGAAAAGTTCAAACAAATGATTGAATGAACGATTTGAGCGCAATTTTACCCCTAAAAATCCTTGCACCCATGGAGGCAACCAGAGTTATCAAACAAAATCTGTTTCGCCAAAATGTTATTTTCACCTTGATCAACGTTTGTGTAAAATTTCCCAAAAAATCCAAGGTGTGGTTATTACAAAAAGTACAAACAAATGAACAAACCAACAGGAGTGAATTACTAGTTTCAATCTCTCTTTTGTCGGTGGATCAATAATGATTGAGTTCCAGTGGAATTTGCTTGCCGCTATATTACATCTACTGAGAGTAACTATTGACCTTTTGAAGTCAAGTGAAGTATTTGCCTATGAATATTTTGCATGAATACCAGTTAATGACTAATTACTAAAGCTTTATAATGTTTGTGTAAAATATATTATTTAGAATATGGTTGAAGAGAATACAAGAATAACATTTTCTGCATACTTAAACAAACGAATCACAAAAAATATTATTACTTTTTATGGAGTGCCTCCTTGGTCTAATACTTAATTTCTTTCTAATAGTTTCTATCTTCTTGGTGGCTCACTTAACACTTATAGTTGAAGTTGTTTTAATCAGCAGACTTTTATTGATAATTAAGGATGTGAAGCCTAACAATTTTGTTTTTAATTTGTGTTAGAATATTTCACTGGATTTTAAATTCAAGGGGAAATAATCTGAGTTTACATGTGTTGGGTCAAACTGTCGCTTAGTCATATGTTTAAGAAGGATTTTCTAACATTTTCTTTTAAAATCATTTCAGTTAGTTTTAAGAGATCAAGGTGCTCGCACTTGGAATCACTTGATTTCATTATGATTTGAATTTATATGCAAGTGCTCTTTTAAGAATAGATGTTGTTCCTTTTTATGGCTGATATCTGTATTTCATTACAACTTAATACATAAGATTGAAGTATTTCGATTTCTTTTCCTTATCGTTTCTCTTTTCACCTTTTTTTAAGCCAGCATCATTAGGGACTATTTTTTGCAAATTTTTATTAGTCTTTAGAGATGATGGAACTCTCTCCATGAGCTAACACTTGATTTCACTATGAATTGAATTTATATCCACAAGCTCTTTTAAAAAGAAATGGTGTTTCCTTTATAGCTGCGATTTGTATTTACACATTGTATTGGAATTTATTTATGTTGCTCCTCCTGCTTAATGGCGCTTGTCTCTCTTAAGGCTCTGTGGATTGGCTATCAGTAGTCTCCTACCCCCCCTTAGGGGTCACGTGTATTAACCTATAAAAACCTTGGGAGATTTTGCATCAGCCTCTTTTTCGACCCCAGCTAAAGATTGGCACTTCGGTGAGAAGCCCATGACGGCAGTTATTGAAAGCTACCGCACTTCTACTTCACATTATCCATTGAACATTGTCTTCTTCCTGGACATCTATGCAACGAAGCAGAACCGTTAACCATCCACATGAAAAGAACCAGAATTGAGGGATGAGTGCGTCTGTTATCCGAACTCAGATAAGTTCTAGCAAACCATGTTTTTGCAAACCTTAATCATCTTCATCATTCTGTGCAGTTGTCAGTTTTCCTCTTACATTATATATTATTTTTGCTCACCTAGTAAAACAGCTTTAATATCAATTGCTTGGTTGTGTTCCCTTCTTGCAAACAGTCACCACATTTCTGATAAGAACTTATCTACTGAGTCTTTGTTGCATTCTCACGTGTAAGAATTGAACTTTATTTCAGAGATAAATTAATCCCAACAATTGGTCTTCAAGGTATTGTTTTTAAGTATTTCTTAAGATTTCTTTTTAATTAGGATAGTTTTTCTTTCACAATGTATTTCTTTCAGAGATCACGTCATTTGAAAATTATGGTTTATATTTTATCTCTTCCCCAACTGTGTTTCTGCATATGTACTGTTAAGTTAGATTTTACTGTAAATGATGAGCCACACACTTTACAAGAATAAGGTTTTTCTCCCTTGTGTATTCGCATATGGATCTTTAGATGCGGTTTCTGTGTAAAAGAAGAGCCACACACTTCACATAAATGAGGTTTCTCTCCCGTGTGAGTTCGTATGTGTGTTTTTAAGGCAGACTTTGTTGTGAAAGATAAGCCACAAATTTCACAAGAATAAGGTTTCTCCCCCGTGTGTATTCGCATGTGTACAATTAAAGACGATTTCACTACAAAAGATGCACCACACACTTCACAAGAATAAGGTTTATCGCCAGTGTGACTTTGCATATGTATCTTTAGATGTGGTTTCTGTGAAAATGCTGAGCCACACACTTTACAAGAATAAGGTTTTTCTCCTGTGTGTATTCGGATATGAATTTGTAGGGCAGAGTTTGAAGTGAAAGTTGAACTACAGACGTCACAAGAATGCAGTTTCTCTCCAGTGTGTTGTTTTATATGCACCCTTAAATGAGCTTTGGTTTTAAATGTCGCATTGCACTCTTTGCAAGAATAAGGTTTATCTCCGACATGTATTTGCATATGAATGTCTAAATGAGTTTTTGTAATGCATAACAAGTCACACACTTGACAGTTATAAGGTTTTTCGCCAGTGTGCGTTTGTATATGTCTCTTCAAATGAGTTTTTGTTTTAAATGATGAGCTGCACAATTCACAAGAATAAGGTTTCTCTCCAGTGTGTATCCTCATATGTATCTCAAGATGAGATTTTGCAATACATGATAAGCCACAAACTTGACAATTATAAGGCTTCTCTTCAATTTGTTTTTCCATTTTTTCTTTTACATTCGATTTTGCTATTGTTGTGGTTCGCCCTTTTTTTTCTCTTTTTGCAAATACTAGAATGGACTCGATCACCATCCATATATACTGGAACTCTTAACGATCCCAGGAAGGGCTCTAGTTGCGGAGTTAACCTCACATGCTCAGTGGAATGCAAAACACGCTTTTCATTCTGTAACCGTTTGTCTTTTATTAATAATACTCATGCTCAGACAATAATGCCTTCCCAGTCCAACAGCAATTAGCCAGTGTACCCATAACACTTGACACAGAGGATTCGAAAACTCACAAACGGAATTTGATAGACCAGTGTTGTCATAACACTGGCAGTACAAGGATTCGAAGAATTTTTTCTTTCCATGCAGTAACCTAAAAGGTAAAAATAACACCTCTGTTAATTGACTTAAAAAAATAATCAAACGGGTAAAACCCAATTCCCAGAACAAAAATCAGAACCTGCTAAGTATGAGACAAAAAACTGTAAATAAAATCTTTTTACAAAAAAAACAAAAAAAAATTGTGTCAGTCCATCCTATCAGAAAAGTGCATTTCAAAAGCTCTAAAAGAACAAAAATAAGGTTAAATTCTTAATCTTCTTATTGTGTTGGGTGTTAACAAAAAAATTTGTTGCTGTTGTTCTCTCCACGTGACGAAAAAGAAAATAAATCTTTACTTTATTGTTTTTTCCCCTGGAAAAAATATACATATTTTTTTTACTGTTAATTATTCTCTTTGTTTGACTTTTTTATGCTAAAGAAATTGAATAGCTCTGCTTCCATTTTCTTCCCAAAAAAGAAAATTTAGACGTCTTAAAATTGTCAAGTGCAACAAACATTTTATTTTCTTGACTGTTTCAAACAATGTGGTAATAATCATTATTTTCCGCCCGGTATTTGCAAAAAGAGAAAAAAGGAGCAAACTACAAAATTCTCTTTTCTTACAAACGAGAAAAGAAAAGACGAAATCTGTACTTTTTTCTCTGAACTAACCATCCAGACAAGGTGGAGGAGCTAAGGTCAGCTTTGATTCAGTTAAGGAAATTGCAAATTGAACAAAAAAATAGAAAATTCTAAAAAAAAAAAACAAGATGCAAAAAAACTTGTAGGAGAAATGGGAAGAAAAACAGGAAATGATGGTACACCATCAACAAAAGCTAAAGAAATAACAAGTTGAATTACAGAAAGAATGATTCGAGCAACTAATGTAACATCAAAGACAATCAATGGAACATCCAAAATAATTGTCCGAGTGCCAACAACAGACAGAGGAACTACTGACACAAATTTTAAAAAGTAACATGCGTGTGAAAAATGATTAAGATTTTTCTCACAATATATGATTTGCAACAGATAATTTCAAATACAAAGAGGATGCAAAATCATTTGCAGCTTATTTCAGGAGATATGAAGACATTTTCAATATCGACTGCAGTAACTGGTCTAACCAGAAGAAGACCAACTACTACTATGTAAGCTTGAAACGACAAAACAGAACAAATTCAGTGACTTCATCTTGCCATAGAAAACCACAGTTATTGTTCAACGAGACGGTAAATCCGCTAACAAAACTATTCTCCCCCAGAAATCGCTTTTCCATAAGAAATGGAAATGCTTGAACGTGACCAAAGATAATAATGACAACATTGCCACATACGCAGCAGTAAACAAACATTGCAATGATTTCAGGTTGTAGAAATTAATGGCAGACAATTTTAAATGACTTGTTTTTGTGCAAGTTTTCACCTCTTGAAAAGATGCGGAAATTAGGCGCCAAGTTCTAATGAAGCTAGAAAACAAACTTGACACTGAAATATCAAAGCAAGCATCACAAATATATAAAAAAAATAACCAAATAGAAACTACCGACTTACCATACACACAAAATTACCCCCGAAAGTCCAAAAAACCAAAAACACAGAGCCCTTGTTTCAGATGTGGTGGTAAACATTGGGTCAAGGATTGCTCATACTTAACAAGAAAATGTCTTATATGTAATTGAATGGGACATAAAAGCTTTCACCGCAGGAAAAATCAGAACAAAAGTCGAGTGTGTCAAAGCATAACCTGAGACGCCTTACAAGAAAACCTACGGAAATACGTAATGGTCAAAATTCTTGTCATGAATATTAAATTTCAGTTGGACATTGGATCGGATCTTACAATACTAAACTTCAAAACGTGGATGAAATTACAAAAACCTACTATGCTAAGAGCCCATAGAATGGCCGAAGCTGTCAATGGCACTAAAATTAATTTTTAGGGGGAATTAATGACCAACTCCACCTTGTTGAGAAAAACTAAAAAGCTCAAAATATGTGTATTAAGAAATAGTTAAAACCAGAAGCCTGTTCAAAAGAAACTAAGAAACTAATACCGAGCTTTAAGGAAAAAATTCCAGATGTATTCACTCCTGGTCTTAGGAGATGTACAAAAATGGCCACAGATTTTAAGCTGAAACTGGGCACAAACCAGTATTTAAAAAAAAACATAACGTCCCTTTTCCATCCCTGAACAAGATAAATCAGAAACTGGACAGATTGAAAAACACTGGTATACTGTATAAAATTGAATACAGCGAGAGGGCTGCACCAGCAGTTTACGTAAAAAAGAGGTCCAGGGAAATCTGCGTTTGCACCAACTTCTCGACTGGATTCAATGGTTGTGAGAAGACTTCCACTATCCATTACCCAGCCTGGAGGAATTGCTCACAGAATTAAATGGCAGCAAGTTTTTTTCTAAGATCGACCTGAGCGATGCTTATTTACAAATTGCTGTAAACGACGAAGGTGTTATCCTCCTCTGTATTAAAACCCATCGAGGTTTGTACAGATATGAAAAGCTCACATTCAGGGTCAAGGTAGCATCTGCTATATTGCAGCAGGTCATAGATACCATGCCAGGTGACCTTGACACTGTTATCGCATATTTAGATGACATCATCATAGCAAGCAGAAAAGAAACACACAAACCATATCAAACAAATATTCAGTTGAACACAAAATTATGGGTTTATAGTCAAAGAAGACTAGTATGAATTCTTTTTACAAAAAAATCAAGTACCTAGGATATATCATTGATAAAGATGACAGACGCCCAGATCCGGACAGAGCGACAGCTATTAGAAAGATACCAGCACCGAAAAACATAGCACAATTACAAAGCTTTTTAGGTTTGGCAAATTATTACCAAGGGTTTATCCACAACGTATACAAATTGTGTACACCACTTAACCAATTATTAACCTTAGGAATGAACATTGGATTATCAGACATAATTTCAATAATAAAAAATCCTTACCTCAAAACTGCTCCTAACTCATTTTAACCCAGATTTGGATATTACAGTGGCTAGCAATGCAAGCCAGTATGGCATTGGTGCATACATGCTACATAGGATGCCGGATGGCTCAAAACATCTAATCGTTTTTGCATCCCGGACTCTGCTTCTAGCGGAGAAAATTATTCTTACATCGAAATAAGGACACAACATCATTTCCAGTTTTGAAATTCCATCGTTTCCTGTATGGACTTCCCATATTCACAGCAAACCAGCTATTAAGATGGGGAAGGATTCTTCTAAATTACGATTATACACTAGAATTTCTCTTCTCAAAATAACTTGCACACACGGGCAGTCCGTTGAGACTAATCCCTGCCCAAATAGAACCTCTCTAAGACTAGAAAATCGAGGCACTACATATTAATAGCAAATTGAAAACCATGATTAATAATATTATCTGCAAACTGCCGATAACACTCTAAGAAATTAAGACCACAAAGCAGAAGTTAATACTGGGGGATACCATTTCAAATATTTTTTTCTGTTTGCAATGAAGTGTTGCTGTACAAAAGGTTGTCATCCTCAAAACCGATCAAACAAGGATACTCAAGGATTTTCACACAAATCAGATGAAAAGCTATATGAGGTTTTATCTACTCGCCATCTATGAACCAAGACATTAAAAACATGGTGAAAATGTGCAAAAGTCATGCTTTAGCTGCCAAAACACCCCCTATAATGCATAAACGCTGGCCTAAAGCTAAACAAACGTTGTCCAGGATCCACATTGACTTCGTGGGACCAGTAGAGGACTTCTACTACCTGATAGTTGTAGACAGCTACTCAAAATGGCCAGAGATCCTAAGATGCAGAAAACCAACAACAGCAACACTACAAATTTTTTATTAGAGTTGTTTGCTCGTTTTAGGGTCATGGACTGTCTGCTCAGCAACAACACTACCCAGTTAACCTCGGCAGAGTTCAGAGAATTCTGCAAATCATATCAAGTCAAGCATATCACGACCCCTCAGTATCATCGCTGGAGCAACGAATATGCCGAATGCTTCGTCAACATGCTAAAAAGGGCGTTAAAGAAGGCATATGGCACACAAAGGGAAAAGGTTCTTCAAGAATTTCTCCAATTCTATAGAATCACGAAAAATCCCAACATACCAGATGCCGGATCCCCAGTGGATATTATGTTTGGGCAAAAAATCAAATAAGTTTTTGATAAACTGCTGCCTAAACACGCAATGCAATGCAGAACCTCTACCATGCCAACAAAATGATTTAATCTCGGTGATAAAGTCTATTTTAAGCATTTCAAGAACAATGTTTCCTTTTGGGCACAGGGCACAATCTCATAAAGAATGGGCAATGTCACATACATCATTCAAGGCCCAAAATTCGAACATAAAAGCCACCTGAACCAAATAAGGAAACAAACCCCGAGGATCAAGCAGAACCACCACAGGAAGGTGTAGAGGCAATCGAGACAGTATATGGTGCTTTTGACATAGAACCTCCACAAATCATGCCAGAACAAAGATGCTCTGGCAGAAAGAGAAAGTGCACAAACCCCATGCTGGTCTATCCCAAAAAGAAAAAAATAGATTTCACACCTGGAGAAATCAGCTTGGGAGGGGAGTGTTGTGGGGGAACCATCATCAACTCTTAACGATCCCAGAAAAGGGTTTAAGTTCTGGAGTTAATCTCACGTGCTCGGTAGAATTCAAGGTTTACAGATGCTTTGAAGGTATTTATAGTATGCTGGGTACACGTAAAACATACCAAGAATATTTGAAACAAGGCTTGCTTCTTCCAAAGAAGAAGATGCTGCCAATTTTTTTTCAAATCCGCTAGGAAACAGTGAACTTTTTAGATTAAATACAGAGCAATAAATACTATACTTGAAAACCAAAACTTATGAGCCAGATATAAAATTAACTTTTATTGGATACTGTAGTATTCGTTTCTTGTACATATTTATTTTTTCCTATAGTTGTTTGTTGGCTTCTCTGCTAAATTACCATAATTTGTTTACTATTTGTTGTTTTTTGCTTGTTTTTCACTTCTTTTCCTCTTGTCAACTATAGTGTACAATCAACAAAATAACAGTTTGGAGTCTTTTTAAGTGCAGGTTAACTAATGCTGACAAAGGGAGATAGCTTATCTTGATATTATACCACCAAAGTATTTTCGATTATTTTTTTTACTTTTTTATCAAAATAAGGTGCAAGCCCCCCCCCCCACCATAATAAAATCTGTATGGTGTCCATACGCGTGACGGAAAGAAAAAATATCGAATTTTATAGCAAAATAATCAATGATTTTGGCGTTTGTGCATTAGTGCAAAGTCACAACCTGTTTGGTTTTCAGTTGGGACATTTGAAGAGTGCATACCAGAGGCAGACAAATTCAATTTCAGAACCAAATCGAAAATCTTTTAATAAATGTTTTTTTTTAATAGTTTAAAGAAAATTTTAAGAGCACAAAATGCAGTTTGTGTTTTTTTACACTAATTAGAGATTTTTACTTATTTTCCTAACAAAGCCAAAATTCTGAAATTTTCAAATGCGTCATTTTGTTGAGAAAATGTATTGAATTAAAATAAATACAAGAAAATTATAACACAAGTAGAATTCTCTACCCCTGATGTATGTTTGTCTGTTCTCGGTATGCATTCTCCCCATGTCTCAATTGAAAAATAAAAAAGTTGTACGTTCACATTAGTTCACAAGTGCCATGATTTTTGCAGAACAAATAATTTGAGCTTTTGCGAGATTTTAGAAAGCCACTCTTAACATGACATGAGGAGGCACTAAAAAAAAATCCTTGAACAATTTATGTAATTTTTGGTCTACAATATTTTCTTTCGTCATGAGTACATATATCATAAATGTTTTTCTTTATTTTTTATTTTTCAGGGGAGGGGGTATAGACAAGCGCTTTTTATGGGTTCTTGTCATATTATTAGAAAAATCTGTATGATGTATGTACCCATGACTAAACAAAAATATCATATCCCAAAAATTTACGTAAATTAATCAAATAGTTTTATTTTTTAAATAAGAAAATCAATATGTGTCTGAGCAGTGAGGTTATTGCCGTTACTTTGAAATAAAAATTCCACATAAGTAAAAGGGAGATAATTCAACGACAATTTATGCTTAATAGATTTATGTTGTAATGCCTACGAATTCCAATTAATTATTTAAAAATGGTTTTCTTTAGGAAAATAAACCTACTTGAAAAATCTATGTGATTTTTTAGATGATATTTTCATTCCGTCACATTATGTTTCTTTATTTTTGTCTTTTAATAAAATTTGGGATTCTGGACAAGAACCATTTACTTAATTGTCTAGCTGAAAATAATAATATATCAAAAAATTACGAAAATGTATCGAGTAGAACAATTGCTATTGTGTTTTTAGTAAAAAAAAAAAAAAGAAGTCCATCGCGAGGTGTATCAGAATCGGCCATTAAAAATGCCGTATATGAACTTGAATAAATCAACTTACTATCTTTCGAAGCTTATAACTACTTGAAAAATGTAATTCAAACACTGACTTTTTTTTCAATTAAAGAGGCAAGAAAATTTTTTAAGAAAATAACAAGTTAAATAACAAATTATGCAATATTTGTCTTTTTTTAAACAAAATTTTACTTAGTTCGATTATAAAAAATATATATAAATTCCAAAAATCACTTACCTATAAAAAAGTTCTATTCAATGGGTACTTCCATTGTTCATTGATAAGAATTTATCCATATTTATACTTATATTCTATGTCCTTTTTAAATGAAATACTTTTTTAAACAAGGATTAAAAAAAAACGCAAACTCAAATTTATTGACTGTTCAAATAAAGAGAGAAAAAACTCTGATTTTTTTGCAATTATCTTACGGTGACTTATAAACGCCATAATTAATGTCTCTTTTTATTGCGTGCTGTTAACCAAAATTAGAATTTTGGTGCCTCCGTAGCTGAAAAAAACACACATTCACTTATAAGTTTTTGCTGTTGAACAAATAATTCAGTCGACCGATTTTTTTTTTTAATTCTCTTAATGAAATACACGAGTTTTTGATTATTATATCTTATTTCTACTTTATCGAGTGATTTTTTTTTTAATATCTAAAAAAATAAAACATTGAATGAAATAGAAAAAATTGCCGTCAACGTCCGGTATTTACTTGACGATGTAAGCATAACATGAACTTTCATTAAAAAAAGAAAAAAAATTAACGTGGTTTTTAAAAAAAGAGGTTTTACACTTTGGACTTTACAGGTAAATTTCCAAAAAAACATTTCTTTTTTTTTTGTTTTAAATTAGAATATTTTATTTATTGATCTTTTATCTTCAATTTGTGATATATAAAATTTTGGTGCGTAAATTAATTATTTAAATTTTAATAGACATTTCAAAATGGGGGGGGGCGGATGAAAAAAAAAAACGTTTGTCTAAAATATTATATTCGGTTTATTGTAAAGAGCACAAAATTTCACATTGATCCTGAAAATATCATAAAAATTTAACCAATAGAAAAATTTTGATAGATTTTTAAAGTTTAAAAATTGAAAAATAAATTCACTCGTAAAATTCAATTGATTTCATACGTAAAAAAAATGGCTGGTTGAACGCACACCAGCACTTTGTAAACACTGTTTTTTAAAAACTGAAAAATATTTCTATTATTTTTTAAACAACTTTAATTGTTTATTTTGGAAGTATATTCCATAAAGAAAATAAACAACCCACTTTAAAAAGAGAAATTACGAGCGTTTTATATTTTATTCACAGTTAGGGCTGTCAAAAATTAGTTAGGGGTGTCAAAAATTCCCCCAAAATTCTGATATACGTAGTCCATCAAGGCTAAAAATGTTGGTCGCCATGAAAATGTAACTTCAAATTTGCGTTCTGAGTTATGTCCCCTGGGTATGAACTTTTCGTCGTCTATTTAATAACATGCAAGAAAAATATAATTTTACCCAGTTTTCCGTAAAAATTACTTTTAAGTAAAATAACTTTCTACTCGATGAATTTTCTTAATTTAAGGCATATATTGCTATTTTCGACATGACAATTAAGTACGTAATATTATTTTGCTTAAAACAACGTAAAAAAATCGATCTGTCGACTCCATCTTAACAAGCACACCAATATTTTACGATTTTTTAAGAGAAACATTTTCATACTAAACAAAGGTCACATATCTTTTAACATTTACGAATGAATCGATAAATGAAAAATGAACTTCGATAAGATATAAAAGTAATAGCATTTAACGAATTCTTACTTGTTTTCAGAAATCTACGTGTGGTATGGCTTAGGTAGAGTTAACTGACCTCTCCAATTTGGTAAGACAAAATAATTGCATACACGGTGTTTCGTAATATTTTATCCTACTTATATTTGGGTATTTTTTAATACAATGTTTAGTCATTTTACGCTTTAACATTGCGGTTTAAATCAATTACTGACTCATAAAAAAATATGTCACTCATATATAAAAAAAAGCAAACCATAAATACAACGATGTTTGATACCTGAATTTAAATAGTAAGTAGAAAATCGAAATCAGATACATAATATAACCAACATTATAAAAGAAATTTCGAATATTAAAGTACACCAGAACATGGCGGGTCCCAATTAACCCACTTGTTCCTTTTTCTACTGTGTGTTTGGTTTACCTGCCGGTTGTTCGACCAATTTATTTCTCAATGCATATGTAAATGACCGGAATAAATCTGTGGCAGAGACATTTCATAGCCATCACCGTTTTCAACACGCACGCGTTTGAAGTACACATAAAGACACAACGTTGTAATTTGCCCATTGGCACACATGTGATAAAGCACTATGTTACGCTTCGCAGGCAGTAATACAACAAATAGTCCAGAACGTTCTAGAACTCGCCTATATAAACTTTTGTGCGTGGAAATCAAATCAGTTTGGGATGCAGTTTTAGGAGAATCTTGTGAGACCAAGGAATGACAATGAATTATCACCTACACCATTTTGCCTTCACTTACGATATACTCTAAACAGATACAAACGTCCATGATGCACCTTGCGAATACATGTGGCAAATTTCTTTTGAAATTACGCAATTCATCAAACTGAGGCAACCATGCAACTCAAAAATTAATGATGTCACTTTTCTTTCAGACTGCCAAACCTCGTCTAGGAGGAGAGTGATGTAGCGACCACTATATATAGCCGGAACTAATCTGCAGCAGAGACATTTCATAGCGATCATGTTTTCAACATGCACACGTTTGAAGTACGCATAAAGACACAACGTCGTAATTTGCTCGTCCGCACACGTGATAAAAAGATTACATTACACTTCATGTGTAGTCATACAACAAATAGTTCAGAAAGTTCTAGAACTCTTCTATATAAGCTTTTACACATGTAAATCAAATCAGTCTGGGATTCAGTTTTTGGAGTAATACCATCGTTGTCGACTCTGTCTTATGAGACGTAAAAACACCAACATGACTTTGTGCGCGTTATACATCCAAATTCTCTGCATGGGAAGTACCATATCAAAAGAGAATTAATTCTTTTCAATAAATTATTTCAAACTGTTGTTTCCATATGTAATGGCCACACACAGGTTTTAATGACCTCCAGAAAATAACCACGTGTGTTCCCTCTTGCCATGAAAATCAGTAATTATACCTTTTTGCCTTTTCTAAACTATGAAAACTTGGAGGATCTAAAAAACCTATGCTGACTCGTCTAACTAAGAACCGATCAATATTACTAGAAAGTTGCATCAAATCGGAACCGCGGCTTCATGTCCAAGTCCATACTATACCCCAAGGCATTTTCATTCCGGTACTTATTGACAAGATCAAACTTATCAATAAAATCCCAAAATGATTTAAAATCCTGATTTCGATTAGATACCCTTGAAACATTACCACTGCAATCTAAGTCGGAATCCAGGACCGCGATCCAGTCTCCCACTAGAATTAACCACCGAGATGAATTCATGAAAGGCTTGAATCCTCAATAAGTCGAAATTCCACATCTTTTATGGTAACATCTAGAATGCACAGTCTACCCTCAGGATCCACAAATACTGGGTCAGATGACGCATTCAAAGTTTGTTTAACTAGCCAAGAGACCCCCCTTGAATAGATATCAAAATATGCTGAGTAGAGCTGAAAGTCTCTCTCCAACATACTGTGATAATCCGATGGAATAAAGTGATTTTTTTGTAGACAACAAATATCCACCCCGAGATGTTGAAGGTTGCGTGCAACTTGAATTTTACAAGAGGTAACCCTCAATCCATGGGCAGTCAAGCTTGCTAATCTAAGTGCCATTGTGATAGTTGGGTAGCTGAAACGAACATGTTAGGAGTCAGGATGTCAATGACATGTCTCATGGAATACTCAGTCATGGCAGTGTTAATAAGGCCGACATCCAAAGGGAAAATTATGTCTAATGAACACTTGTTGCAAAACCTTGACGTTGAAATAATTTGAATTATTGTTTCTTAAACATGTTAATAAATATTGTTATTTTATTCCAGTACAGCGATCTCAAGTTCTTTGGTGTATGTTGTTATTTTTTCCGAATTTATTCATGCCTTTTAAATTTATGTGGATGTGGATGTGACGCAGCAGGACCCTTCTGCAAGTTGGAGATCCCATTAAATTTATCTTTAATGGTCCCACCACTTTCGACTTATAGATATCCCTGCACCTTCAACCGTGATATAACTAATATCGACGGATTCCGACTACAAATTGGTGAATACTGACTCACAAGCCGCAGTCCTATATTTGGTGACTACCAGTTTAAATAAACCCCAAGGTTGTTGAGAATTCTATGGTTCTACTACATGGTGCCATAGCAGCATATTGTAGCAACCGCTATGCCCAGCTGGAATAAATCCCTGCAGGAACATTTCATAGTGATCACTGCTTCAACGCCTATGCTTATAAAGAATGCGTAGGTACACGACGCCGTGATGCGACCACCGCACACATAAAAGAACAGGAACTATCTTATGCTCCCTTGCATAGAAATACTAGAACGTTCTAGAAGGCCTTTATACAAAGATTTGCTCACCAAAAATCAAATCAGTTTTTCCCTCCAAAATCTCAACAACAGCACATGCTCGAAAAGACTCCGCCTATTTAGACGTAAAACATTAAAATGCCACAAAATCAAACCGTTTTTTTTTGTTCAATACTCATCATGGAAAGTTATCGCATATAACGAGGACTCAAATCTTTTTAAACAATTTTATTTCGAACTACTGTTCTTCTGATATGGACCTCCCCCCCCACACACACGCATTCGCTTATATGTTTTATGGACTGTTTTTCTCAAAAATAACCACATGGACGTAAAACCTGTGTGCTGCACACGTGTCATACAAACATCAGTAATTTCAAGCCTCGTGCTATTCTCATGTAAGGATGTGGGTTGGTGAAACCTTTCTATTAATCTTGTTAAATTTACCTTTAATGGTCCCGTGGGTACACTCCTACTTTCGACTTCATTAAAGTTGTTACACACGCAACCTTGGCCCTATAAATTGATAAATCCCCATTATAAATTGGTTTGCCTACCAAACCACATTCCTACAAATGAGTTACTCACCCGTGAGTCTATCCTACAAGTGGAGACCCTTATGTAACTTCGGAATCTGATGAACACTCCAACAGAATACAGATCGCATATTTTAGATAACATCACTAATAAATTCATCATGCAACATCGGCGCTTCCTACAACCTACTTATCGTTCTCATAAAATTTCTCATTATGGGTTCTATAAAAGTTAAGTAAGAAAACAATGTTACAAAAAAGAAACATCAGATTCTGAAAGGAAGAAAAGAAAAAAACTAATCTTTTTTTTCCAGTCATTTAATACAATGTTAGTGAATCAGTGATGCGCAAACAGACATCCTTACAAACTAGCAACACTGGTCTTAACAAAGTAGCCTTTCATGCCAATAATCACTCAAAAATCGAAAATTAAACAAAACATGTCTTCCCTATTAATTGGACACCGATTACAGTAAAAATAGCACCACAGATGGTCCTCCTACGGATCAGTGGTACCGCAGGCAGCACGTTGGATAATTTACCCCCCACCCCACCAAACGGGACTTTTCCTATATTGATGCTAGTGGTGATTATTAACGCCTATTTAACGCTAAATCTCCCATGAAACGTGCAATACAATGGAGACAGATGCTCTCACATTAACCACAGCCATATTTTTGGCACATCCGGAATTTAATAACGTCACCCCTCCTCTCCCCGGGCTAACTACGCTGGACACCCTCAGAATGAGCTTATAACAAGCACCTCAGATTCTTAGCAATCCCAGTACATTTTCTGCACATGCATATTGATTCAAGCCATCAATAACACCAGTACAGATTCACTAGTACTTGGCAGCGCAGACTCACTTGCACTCTTCACTTTTAACCGTGCAGACTCACTTGCACTTAAACCACAGAAATGGCAAGGAATTATGTAACCTACAGCATTCTGCCTAGTTACCGCTCAGCTCCTCGGTATACTCCAAACAGACACGAACGTCCATGATGCATCTTGCAACCAGGCGGCTCATTTCCTTTGAAATTGCATCATTTATCTAACCAGGCAACCGTGCAACACACATATTGGTGACGTCATTTTTCTTTTGACTGCCATTAACCAAGATATACTCTCCGATATAAATCTGATGATACCGTGCTACCTAGTGCTAAAACTTCCATCAAATCCGACAGATGCATAAAGCGTTCACTCCATTCAGTGAAATACTTGCAGTATTTGTATTCTGTCTCCTTAGATCGACTTCTCGTCTAGGAGGAGAGACTTGTAGCGACCGCTATGCTCGGCCAGAATAAATCCCCAGCAGGAACATTTCATAGCGATCACTGCATATGAAGAATGCATAGGAACATGATGTGATGCGACCACTACTGCACAAATAAAAGAAAATGAACTATGTTACGCTCCCTCGTGTAAAAATGCAGTCTGGAACGTTCAAGAAAATGTATAAATATTTGCCTGCCGAAAATCAAATCAGTTTTTGTTAAAATGTTTTTGACAAATAATGAGGGTATGACACCAATGATTTTGACGATCGTTTTTATAACCACAAGTTATAATAATCAATCAATCAGAAGCTTTACAAATTATTATAAAAAATGTCGAATTTTGGATTCAATCAGTTCACCGGCAGCCTCTGTCTCAAGATCGGGACTGCATTGATTCTTCGCTGCCGTCTTTATTACAAGGAACACTCAAGATCGGGACTGCATTGATTGCTTGCCGCCATCTTTGTTACTAAGAATTACTCAATACTCAAAATTGTGACTGCATTGATTCTTTGCCAATTTGATTTACTGCCGCCATCTTTGTTCAACATAATGTCCCAACACCTAACAGTTTTTCCCTCCAAATTCTCAACAACAGCACATACTTGAGGAAACTCCATCTGTTTAGATGTAAAACGGCATTGCCAAGAATACCGCAAATATCAAACCAGTTTTTATCTTCAATACCCATCTTGGAAAGTTACCATATATAACGAGGACTCAAATCCTCTTTTTAAACAATTTTATTTCTTATGATATGAACACACACACGTTATATGATTTATGGATTGTTTTTCTCAAAAATAGCCGCATGTGCTGCATACTTATCATAAAAAATCAGTAATTTCAAGACTTTTGCTATTCTCACAAAATCGTCACTAATCCTTCCTTATGAACATTCAACACAAGGAAACACTTACGTTGAGAAAAATTAAACTAATATTCCTAACACGTAAATAAATGTTGTTTTTTTTCTTTGTCGAGTGTTGTTATTTTCCGGATTAAATTTTATTTCTTTATGTATGCATATGGATTAGTGAAACCTTTCTATCAATCGGTGGGTGATCCCATTAAATTTACCTTTAATGATCCCGCGGATACACTTCTACTTTCGACTTTGATAAAGTTATGACACACGCAACGACGATTCTAAAAATTGATAAATCCCGAGTCTAAATTAGTTATCCTACCAAAAACCACATTCCAACGAATTGGTGACTCCACCGTGAGTCAATCCTACATCATAGACTCATTTAACCCATGTTTATAGAAATAGGACATATGGTGCTTGTGTACCTCGGTGATCTTTGAAAGTAAGGCATTTCAGGTAAAACATTATTACGTACTTATGTGTGATGTTGAAATTAGTAAAAATTCAGAATTCTTTCAACAACAGCTGTTGCAACTACTTCTGGTACCAACCCTTCCAGCCGTCCATACACTGCATCTTTTAATGTTGTAAAATGCCCCGGCTCGAAGGTATCAGCAAGAAAATAGAACAGAAAACGGATAAGAGCATGCCCTGCCTCATTTTTATTTACATTTTATATATATATATATATATATATATATATATATATATATATATATATATATATATATATATATATATATCGTTTCAGGGGTAGGTACATCCTCCGCATTCTAGGTAGAATGCATTATCCTCTTTTCTTTTAGTATAAATGTTACTTCATTATGAAGTCTTTGAGTTTGGCTGAGGGCAGTCTCTTCCGTGATGCATTTCATTTTAGAAGTTGCTCAGCCATTGGAGTTGTGGGTATTCCCTAGTGCTTTTCTTGCGAGTGTGGATTATATTCAAACTCAAAGTCAGACTCCTCTTCCTTTTGGTTTGTTTACTGAACATTGTAGGACCGTTTAAGTCTGCAAGTAAATCGTCCATGCCTTTATTTGCCTTCCCCACATCGATGCAAATATGCATGCCACCATTTTTTGGGGGGGGGGGGTAACTACCAAAATAGGTCTAGTGATATATTCAATCACGACATTTCTCGGAGAGACGCTTTAGTTCCATCTCAACGTGCTATTAGAGTAGAAAGCTTTCTGGCATATGAAGACATCTACAGTGAAAAAGAAGGATTTTGCTGATTTTAATGTATTTACATCGACCGGGGGGGGGGGGGCGCAAATAGAACATCTTTTATTGAAGTAATTGTAGAAGCTTGGTAAACAGAGTGAGCCCTACATGATTAGAAGCTCTTTTTGGGCCCCGTCAGAGAGAGAGAGAGAGAGAGAGAGAGAGAGAGAGAGAGAGAGAGAGAGAGAGAGAGAGAGAGAGACTACTAGTGATTGATGTACCAGTCCTGATGTGACAATATTTCATGCATGGGCGAATGGTAACTGGCAGAGGTGATAAGGCTTTCTAGCATGGTAGAGAACTCCCACTTACCATGCAGCAGTCTAAGCAGTGTCTTCTATGTATTTGTTCTAATTAATATTACCTGTGAATGTTAAGGAAAAGAATTGAAATGATGGACTTTCAGGCCGGGTGCTATTAACTATGATAATCGGTGGTTGAAGAGACTTTATTTAATAATTATTATAATTTATTTTAATAGCATTAAATCATAGCACCTATTTATTTTCCGATTCCATTATTTCTGACAAAGATTTGCTGCTAGACTTCAAAGTATACGATTACCTTTTTTAGCTTCTGTTGTTGGATTTGCATCGTTTGTTTCTTTTGATTCATATCTTGATAATTGCTGAGATAGACACACTTGAAAATATGAGGTATACCATTCATTCTGTGCATTCACTTTTAATGTCTCCATTCAGCACTTGTTGCTGTGCATGTGAAATATGTTTCTGATTAATTTTCTGCCATTTCTTTTTTTTTGTTTTTCATCAGCCAATTTATTTGAAACTGTTTTTACTCTTTTCTTGTTTTGGACAGTGAGGGTAACTTTTCATTTTGTTAAACAGAAAAAATTGAGAGCTGACACTATTGTTTGTCATCATATGCATTGGTATTCTGTACTGTTCAATTTTTAACATTTCTTTTACTGGGACAGAGGTCTCAATTACAATTTTAATAATTTAAGAGACTAAAATAGGAATTACATATTTTTGTCATCACACTGAAATAACACGAATAAACTATGTTAAATGTTCCGAGTTCACATGTACCTGTAAACACAAAACAAGGCCGCAGATCAATATGCCATGTTTGCATGTGTACTTGCATGCATGAACACAACAAACATGCTTTTACATCATAAAATAAGAACGGTACATAAACATGTAATTCATCAATATTTTATTTAATGGCGCCCGACTGTCTCTTTAACACGGTAAGTTTGGGAAAAGATGTTATAAATAATAAACTAGACAAAATACTATTAAAAAACAACCGAATATATGTCAACTTATGCCACGGTAACATATATTGAGCGAATTTCTAACAGTATTTTGTCTAGTTTATTATTTATAATACCTTTTCCCAAACTTACCCTCTCCGAGAGAGAGTCGGCCGCCATTTTGAATTTTCCAATACATCGGTAAACACTGCATGTTTTTCGAGCTGAATAAACATGTTACACTGAATAAAAACACAAAAAATATATCCAGTTAGGTAGAAAAGTAACTTATCTTGCCTTTGATAACATTTATTTGTTATATATTTGTTTTTTGACAACTTTTTCCAATCTATGTGTACAGTAATACAAACCCAATTTTTTTAATATCTTGCCGGATATTATATTACACAATATATCTAGAAGTTAACCTGGGTTCAGTTGTGGATTGGGGCATGAAACGGTCTGTTTTGTTTAAACCTGCTGAGATTCATATTGTGTCTTTTATAAGCGTGTCTTTTTTTCTTCCAGAGATCTTTATAGATGGCTCTACTCTTGAGGGGACATCGACCTTGAAACTGCTTTGTCTTTCTCTCTCATCAAATCTTTCTTGGAGCACATACATTAGATCCAATGCTCCCTCTGTTTCTCGTAAAGCTGGTTTTCTCTTCTGCACTTTCACCCAGGGCTATTCTCCATCTCTACAATTCCAATATCAGACCATGTATGGATTACTGTTGTTATATTTGAGCTGGTGAATCTGTCCCATTTAAATCTTCTTGATAAAGTGCTGAAACGTATAATTTGGTTGGTCCGATACTTTCTTCTTCATTGCACCCTCTCTCTCACAGATCAAATGTTGTTAGCCTTAGTTTTAATATAAATATTCTTGTCATGTTTTCTTTACAACTCTCTTCCAGTTTACTGTTTTCCTCTTGTTTGTAGCGATGCTCTTTTCAAGATAACGGCCAATAAGCATCTCATACTTTTATGATAATCATTTTTTGTTCTGGTTAGCTCTTTATGACACTATCGCTTACCAGGAAGAATATCTTGATGTGTTCGTCTTATAGGGTCGTTTTGGGAACGGCTGTAACCTCCTGGCATGCCACTGGTACACAAATGTTAAAACGTTCTTTACTGTAAGGGTTTGATATGACATCTATCTATGAGTTCTCCGCCAGCATCATTACTGGTAGTACCGCCGTGCTGAAAATGATGGCTCGTATAAAAGAAACAACTAACATATTTTCTTATAAAAATAGAAATTTATTTAAATATTTAAGAAGGACTATTTTCTTAGAACTTGAACATTGAGCTGAACTGGTAAGTGACCCTTTGCTAATAGCATCCAAAATGCAACTTTTGTGATCCACCTTGTATGGCGCTCAGGCTTCAACTGAATTCTTTCTTCATTATGAAAAAATGAGAGAGAAAGAGATAGCCACGTATGCATATAAAACGGAAAGAAAGATACATTTGTTATTACATTTACAGAGTCCGCTTGTCAGCTAACTTGATTTGACCTTTTGACAGCACTAGTCAACCTCGATTGGTTTGACATGGCTTGGATTTTAAGCAAACATTTGATTGACAATCCGTTCCTAAGTCGCATGGTTAATAGTATTTTTTTTTCAATTTTACGTGTCTCCTGGCGAGGACTTTTAAATGTAGGGATCTCAAATTCTCCCTCAAAAGAGACATAATTGTACCACAGCTTCACACCTTGGTGGGAAGTAATTCCATTAAAAACATACTCAAATAAACTAATTAAGATTTCTGATTTTCTGATGTTGGTCCCAGAATAGCTGTCAGGTCACAAGCTGAGCTACTATGGTAGAAATGTGAGAAGGACACCCCTTCTTCATCCTGCCAATATCAAGTGCAGACAAGATTGGGATTGTAAAATGGTGGAAAGACTTATGACCAATGTCATTTTCTCTGATGAGTCCCAATTTGCATTATTTCCTGATAGTGGAAGAGTATGAGTATGAAGGCTCCTTCAGGAAGAGTTTGAATTAAAAAAAGGCTACTGCCAATGCTGAAACATGGTGTGTTCTCAGTTTTGCTCTGGAGTACCATTTGGAGTGATGGTCACTCAGGTATTATGAAGTGCAAAGGAAACATCAATTCTGCTAAATATGTTTCAATATGACATGAAGGATTCCTACTAATATTCACAAATGGTAAAATGAACCAAGTTTATGCCCTACTAATGGAAGACAGTCCTTTGTCACTCTGCTAGGGTGGCACAACTTTAATTGAGCCAAAATGGGATAGATACACTTCCATAGCCAAGACAGTCTCCGGATATGAACCCAATTGAAAACCTTTGGGGTATATTAGACTAGGAACTTCACAAAAAGGAAAGAAAACCATCTTCTAAACCTGAACTTTTAGCATTATTGCGTCAGACATAGCAACACATTCCTCAAGAGGATATTCGTCAACTGATCAATTCTATGCCTTGAAGAATCCTTGAATTAAAAATAACAAAGAGAATATATACCAAGTATATTAAATTTGTGACCATTTATTTTGGATTTTGTTCTATAAATTATACGTTTATTGAAATAAACTGTTTCTATAGGTGTCTATCCTTTTTTGCCATGTGCGATGGCAGAAGCACAAACATGAAAACTAGAGATACTCTACTTCTGTGTGGCAAAACATGCATTTGTTGAACACTATCATATGCCACATGACAAATGACTTCCTTGTAAAAGACGATTCACAAACTTCACAAGTAAGCATCTGTACGTGTGTCAGAAAACTTGACTGTTGCATAAAAAAGAACCGTATACATCACAAGAATATTTTTGGATGGGAACATACGTAAGAATATGACTGTTTTCTTTCAATTTATTTTGCTCTAATAATCAAACTTTTTTAAATATTTGATCAGGGTTTTCTATATTATATTCTCAGCAGCTGGTCGTCCAAAATGCTGTTAATTGTTAAATCATGTCACTGGTCTATGATATATACACACTGATAGTGAGTAAAACACAACACAGCTGATTTATAAAATAATATATTGTTTTTATTTCACATGACAAACAGTTTTGGATTTAAAGTTATGACAGGTGTTTGACACCAATGAAGGCATGTGGGGTTGGTGTGGATGTTGGCAGTGAAGAAGTATCAGCTTGTTTCCTCTTTCTTTGACCAACTGCTCTCACTTTCTGTTTGTGATGATTTATATAAACATTCTTTTCCTCTGGAATGTTTAATATTTCCCATTATCTATTATTTCAAACCATTTGACCAATATCCTCTCACATATTTCTGGGTCAAATTATGCATCCCAATAGACAATGGTGGAAAGTCCTGAATTCCACACATGAAATCTATTTGCATGTGTGCAAGCCATTGAATGCTTCATTTCCCAGGGCCACCTGCCAATCAAACGTTATATTGTGAAAAGTATCCTATACAGAGAAACGGAAGACAAGTAAGAATGCTGTCTAACAGGCATTCAAGTTGTCACTGAAAAAGAAGTATCACATCCTTCACAAAAGTGAAGTGTCTTCTTTTGTTTTTAATTTCTTAATCATTTTGTTCTATTTGTGGCATCTTCTCAAACGTGGTCATTGCAAGAAGAGCCACATACTTCATAAATATATTTTTATATCAGAGAGTAGCAACATATTAAAGAATATGATTATTTGCTTTTAGTTGGTTTTGTTCCAATATTCAAACTTTTAATATTTGATCAGGGGTTTCTTCTAGTGAGAAGCATTCTACACAGAGAAACTGAAGACAACTGTGTCTAGTAGGCATTCAAGTTCTCACCAAAAAAAAAAGTATCACATACTTCACAATAATGAAAGGTTTTTTTTTTATTTTCTAATCATTTTGTTCTAGCTGTGGCATCTTCTCTCTTAAATGTGTTTTCATGTGCCTCACAACAAGTGACTTCCGTGCAAATGACGATCCACAAACTTGACATGAAAACGGCCTTTCCCCAGTATGTGTTCGTACATGCGTCAGCAAACTTGACCGTTGTGTAAAACTAGAGCTGCATACTTCACACGAATATGGCTTTTCTCCTGAATGTGTTTTTTCATGCTGCGACAAATGCGATTTCATTGAGAAAGCTGAGCCACATAATTCACACGAATATGGACGCTCTCCGCTGTGAGTTCTCATGTGCCTCGACAAATGTGATTTCCGTGCAAACGATGAGCCACATAGTACACAAGTAAATGGCTTCACTCCAGTGTGTGTTCGTATGTGCGTCAGCAAACTTGATCGTTGTGTGAAACTAGAGCCGCATATTTCACAAGAATATGGCCGCTCTCCAGTATGTGTTTTGACATGCTGCAATAAATGTGATTTGCGTGAAAATGAGGAGTCACAAACTTCGCAGGAGAAGGGCCTCTCTCCAGTATGAATTTTTATGTGCCGCACCAAATATGATTTACGTGCAAATGAATATCCACACACTTCACACGAAAATTGCTTCTCTCCTGTGTGTCTTCGGAAATGCGTCAACAAGTTGGATTTCTGTGTGAAAGAAGATCCACATACTTCACAAGGATATGGTCTCTCCCCCGTATGTGTTCGCATGTGTCGCAGCAAATTTAATTTTCGGGAAAAAGCTGCATTGCAGATTTCACAGAAAAATGGTTTCTCCCCAGAATGTGTCTGCATATGCTGCACTAGACGTGACATGCAAGAAAAGGAATTGCCACATACTTCACAAGTTTTGCTTTTCTCGCCAATGCTTTTTTGTTGGCTTCTACTTTTATTCGTTGAAACAGTTGTAGCAGACTCTTCACATTTTTCTTTGCTGTCAGTTTTTAAGTTCTTTTCTGAAGTTGAAATATTAATCAATTTATCGCCACCAGTTGTTTCTTTGCAATTTTCCATTTTTTTCCAAATAAATCATGAAATAAAAATATTTGTATTTATGTCTGTGAAGAAAGTGTATTTTGATGACAAGGCTATTCAGATTTAGAACAGTTAAGGTAGCAGGTCCAGTTCACAAGAGGATACCAATGTCAATTTCAGATGATTTATATCTAACAATTTCTCATAATTATGAACACCTGCTCATATTTCAAGACATCAAGGTAATAAAGATCTATCTAAGGGCAATCACAAAGACTCTGAAAATAAAAAATAGAGAATAGTATAGGAATGAATTATACATGTTCTTCTGCAAACAAAATAATTGTTGGTATTATTCAGATTACTTTTCTCATCTTGGATGTTTATTCTTACAACGTTTCAACATATGGAATAGATTAGGGCCCTATGGTAAGAAGAATCAAGTAGGTTATCTAGATAAATATACAAAGCTTAAAGAATGTTAGAATAAAGTTTAGAAACAAATAGATACAAATTAAATATTTGACAAGTAATAAATTTAAATGGATAACAATAACAGTAAAAGACAATAACAAACATTATCCTTATTACAAACGTCAAAGATGATGCAATCATAATAGGACAATGTCAAACTTAGAAAACAGTTGGTTGTATAGGTAACGATGGAATTTAATGAAGAGACAATCTGGCAGTACAACTCAGCGAAACATGTATCCAAATATAAAGCTACATCTAAAACCGAAACATGATTCTGTCTCGTGTGTTCTATTGGAATGCTACTCAATTTTGGAGCTATTTATTCCAGCATCCAGGAGACAAGAGTAAACTAACAGCCAGAAGTGGAAACAGGAAGATGACTGAAGGTATGCTGGTCCATATATCTGCTTATTGGCAAGGGACGTTTTGCAGGACTGAGGTGTATGGACTCTGTTTACAGAACTGCTATATGTTTATTGATATATTAATTATTATATATGATATATTAATAGTGTATACATTTGTACAATGTTTATCGAATGTGTTAACAATATTGTTAACAACCATTTTACACACACACACACACACCTGTAATATGTTATTATTTGGTGTGATAAAAAGAACTGTGCATACTTTATGCCTACATTATAAGATGCTGAGCCTGACATGGAATCAGAACATTAGCAAAAGATATGATTTTATTTTTCTGAATTCCTTACCTGTTTATTAAGCATTGTAAAGTTGTTGCTTATTGCACCTAATTTTAATTTCCTTTCTTAATTTCCTCATAGCATTTTATTTTGTATTCCTTTTGAATCTTTTAAATTATCATTTTTTTCTTTGACAAAATATGTTCTAAAATACAAAGCCTATCTATGTGTTTTTTAATGTCTGAAATTAAATTCCCTCATCATCTTTTTTTTAAATATAGTTGAAAAGGCTAGTTATTTTTCCATCCAAGATGACTGCCTATATCTGTTTTGCATGATAGACATTATTTTAAATCCTTATACACTTTTAATCTTGCCCTAATTCCTCTTTTTATCCTAATGTATATTAACAATGTAGTTTATTAAAATAATTTTTCTGATCCTATCTGATAAAAGGTAATTGGCTTGCTACCAATGTTGCTATAAAATTATATACCTCACACTTTGTACTTATTATGGCAGAGGGCTTATCTTCCAATCCTTTTTAACTTTAGAAGGCAGAACTTTATTTAAGTGCATAATTAATATGCATCGCTTATATGTATATTTATATCTATATTGGGTAGACACTTATGATCTATAGTTTATACCTATATTTTATATTACATCTATATTGAATATTAGTCATAGTTTATATTTTGACTTAAAATGATATCTATATTAAATAGACACTCTTTATTTGTTTCTTTCCCTTATGTGAGCTAAAGTAAGTATTGGTGTAATTTTGCATTGGAACCAAAATCTAAAATTCAAATTTCATTAAATCATACTCTATCTCTTTACACTATTATTCTTAATCTACTAATATACTTTCATATTTTATTCCTGCTTTAAATCTAATAGATATTAACCTTAAATCTACATGCCCTGCTTTATACTTACCCCACTTTTCCATATAACGAGAAGGAAACCAGATCTCCTTTATTTTTTTTGAAGAACGGTATAACTTCATAGCAGATATTTTTTTAACTTTAGTATTAATTAAAATAATCCTTACTGTCCATCCGGGAGGGGGGGGGGCGTGGAAATACCTGGTTTAGAACTTAATCGTGGGGTTACCTCTCTTGGTGCTGATCTTGTCAGGCCATCCATCTAGGGAAGGACAACTCTGATGTTAAATCTGTGCCACTGACCTCATACATCTTGATTCCAAAAAAATGGAGGAGGAAGGTCTACTTAGTCCTAGTCGATAACATTCCTAGAGCTGGTGACTCAAACAAACGACTGAATTGCAAACCTATAATGAGACGATCAGGCCTTCATGTACTTTACACTTAACCTGCAGTATAGCATTAGTTATATTTTCTCTACCTTTCTCTCTGGTCACATGACATTACCTTAATCAACCATGTCTTTGACAGCCTTGATGCAGCACTTCCCTTATGTATTTGGGCCTAAGTACATGTACTGGGTGGCTTTTATGTCCACACTAGTAATTGGTTTGTTTCCTCTAGTTACACAGATGCAGCTGATAGCATTACACATATAACTTTTCTCATTCTCTGACTCAGTCATGTTCCTGATCCATCTTTCAAATAGTCAGGATCAGCAAGCCTCATTTCTAGACCCATTTCTTACCACAGTTCCTGATTATTGTGCAACAAATTTTGATTGCCTACTCAGAAATGCTGATTTCGTTGTAATACTGATAACCATCACCTTAAACTTCCGACCTCAAGTCGAAAAGCTACTGTTCAAAACGACAAAGTACTTCAAGAAGGCTGACTGGGAAGCCATCAGTGATCAGATGAGAGATGATCCATCAAGCAGTATCTTTTATCTTCTTGCAAATCCATGTGCAAATGACAATACTGAATGATTCAAAGCAGTCATTGACGTGTATGTTCCAACATGGAAGTTCTATAGCAAACCTCACCCTCCCCAATTGTTCACTTCTACTTGTGGAGTTGTACTTTCTCAAAGACAGCATGCATTCCACAAACTTATCCGACATAAGTCCAGTATAAATAGTCAAAATATATAGAAGCTAGAAATAATTGTAATAATTGAAATAGCCACAGCCAAGAAAAGACAAACCAAAATCACCAAAAACACATTGAGTCACAGAAATTAGGAACTCACAATTTATGAAAAATGTATAACAGTGTAGTAAATAATAAACAGTCAACAATTCCCTCACTTTACAACAACTTTGAGGTTGTTTGCACGACAACCGAGAAGGGTAACCTGCTTGCCTGACAGTTTGCCCCCAACTCAACTTAGGACCCAGCAAATAATTCCCTCCCAGATTTTCCTTTGCAGACAGAAGCCGCATTCAATGATCTGAAAATGACCTCTTCCCATGTTCATGTTACATAAAAACCCGAGACATATCAAAGGCATGTGGGTCTGATATGATCCAAACTATACAATTAAAAAAAATGCTTCAATGACATTGCCTCAGTTCGCCCAAACTCTTCACCAAATGCCTTACCGAATCTTACTTTCATAACTGCTGGAAAATTGCTTCTGTGGTATTAATTTACAATAATTTTGGTGAAATAACTGACGCATTAAACTATTGCCCCACTAGCTTCCTCTCTTTTTTTGCCAAAATCTTTGAGTACTTAGTAAATCAAGTACTAGTTAATCACTTGAGAGATACTAAACATAGATACTAAACAGTAGCCCTAGATATATCTAGGTATGGCACAATGGTCTTTTCATAAAAATTAAATCATATGGAGTTACTGGACAAATACTTAACAAAATCAAATACTTCTTAAATAAGAGGAAAATCGAGGTTATCCTCAATAGTATGTTAAAACAACACAATATAAATGATGGGTGTGCCTTAGAGGCCAACCCTTGGACGATTATTATTCTTCATATTCATAAATGACCTCCCTGATAAAGTTTTTTGAATATTTACTGATGGCACCACTCTCTAAAGCAGGAGAGGAAAACGAATAAACACATACCTTAGGAAACGGCTGAAAACTTAGAGGAAAATCTTCAGGCTGTAATGGAATGGGGACATAAATGGATGGTAACGTTTAATGACCCCAAAACTAAGCTTCTTTCCTTTAATAATTAGAAGGCACTTTCTCAACCATTGACTGCCATGGCTAATGATACTCTACCTGAAAGGTCTTCATTCAAACTTCTCAGCTTATCATTCACAGGAAACATGAATTAGAACAAACTCCTCAAGAACATTACATGGCTGCTGCAAAGAAGATGGTCTATCATGCTAGAAAGTTACTCACATTTGAGAGTATCCTGTATTTCTACAAGGCCACCATCTGCCCATGCATGAGTATTGTTGCCACAGCTGGGCTGGTGCATCTACCATTAGTCTCTTCCTTCTTAGACATGGTTTAGAAAAGTCACCTAATAGGTCTTACACTATCAACCAAACTCTAACGTCTGTTCCATTGCTGAAATGTTGCATCCCTGTGCCTATTTTAGAAGTATTTTAATTGAATACGATACCATGAATTTCAAGCACTTGTACACCCCCTCAACATAAATACCCCCAACTAACTCAATAATCAGCAAAATCCCACCTCTATACTATAGAGATCCCTCTTCCTGCAAATTGATAGACTTTGGAATACTCTCTCAGGTCCCTGCTTCACTGACTGTACTCACATACAAAAGTTCAAGTTTAATGTGAATAGACATCTCGTTGCTCAACTCCCTACATAGTATCCCTGCAAATCTAGTTCCAAATAGAACTTTAAAGTTTGGGGTAAAAAAAAACAGTTTAAAAGAAAAGGCATGCATTGATACACCTTATATAACCAGTATGTATGTAACATCTATAACAACTCCAACCTTTTTCAGGTGTATCATGTTGAACTTGAGAATCAACCAAGTTTCGAATAGAACCTTTTATTTAATGCATAGAATATCAAGAACCCCTGGCCTATTGGATAAAGTGCTGTTCTAATTGACAATCTTCTGGGGGGGATGAAAGGTTAATCATAAGTGTAGTTTATACTGAGAATACAATTAAGATTAAATAAAGTGTTCCTTCTGAAATTCTGATATCACTAGAAAGATTCGAGAGTTTCATAAGATACACCTGAAGAAGGTCTGAAGTAATGTTGGCCGAAACGACGTGAGAATAACACCCAGGATAAGAAAAGTAGATCTAATGGAAAGTCTTAATGAGGTTTAAGGTTCAATACTAAAATCCATATAAATTTTAGATAGAATACATCTTGACTTGAGCAATGCTGATCACGAAAATACCAACTATTTGGAGTTTTGATTTCTAATTTTGGAGTTTTAGTGAGACATATAAATGTATACACACAAAAGTTTGCCCTTTATGTAATAGTCCTTTTCATCTATCTATAATTATTATTACTACTCTTACCTAGTATAGATGGTTTCCTGTTAAATTTTATACAAGAAAATATACAAATAAATGAGGCTTGGATGTTAGACTGGATATAATGATGATAATATAGCAATTTAAAGTAAATAAAATATTTCTATCTATGGAGGCTGGTGTGAGGTCTTTCAATGATTAATAATTTTATTGATGCATATTAAAAATAGTTTCCTGTTACATTTTATACAAGTGACAAAAATTTGATGAAGCGAAAGTAAGATCCATGAATTTGAATCTTGTAACCACCAACTTTCTCCAGGTGTATCTTGTCAAACTCGGAAATCAGTCCATTGAACTTAGGAAGTTTTCTGTTGAACAGAGAAATTTGCCAAAAAGCACTGGATAAAATTTAGTTGTGGTTGGAAGTTTCAATCCCCAGTGCAGAAAATATTAAGAATACAATTGCAGTTTACTTAAGGCTTCTACTTCTACTGCTATCCCTGTTGGTTTGTTATGTAATTGAGAACACAAAAAAATTATTTGTTATCTGTCTATCGATCTATCTATGTGTATTATCGATATATCTATCATTCTAGTTATCTCTTTTAATCTATTTATCTATCAGACTATCTGACTTGCATGGTGAAGGGAGGGTGGGTGTGAGCTGTGTTTTGATATATTGTTAATAGACATGTCAAAGTCATATGTGTCTCACGTTGGTCTAGTTAGCTGAGACAATAGTTGGAATTGAATTGAGTACGTCAACAGAAGAAGATGAATTGAAACGAGTCTCCTTTCAAAAGGGAGGAGCGTCTCAGACGTGGGACATTTAAGAACTAGCCACTCAAGAAAACATCGTCGATCGCTCCTTTGCTAAAAGTCATGCCTGGGAGTGAATAAACTATATAAAAATATGCAGCGTCTTGGTATCTCTGTTGAAACGTCTTCATTTACACAGAATCCTTCTCCCTAAGAATTGGTGAAAATCTTCCAGATGTTGAAAACAGAACCAGGTATGCCATGTTATATGTCAACACACACACACACACACACTAAAAGAAACACTACTAATGATCATGGTAGGGTGTAAAGGGTAAAAGAAAAGAGTTAACACTAAGAAAATGTTAAGAACACACACGTTAACTGCAACAGGATAAGCTAGGGTTCATATAGTAAAGACATTTAGTGACACGCACACACGTACACACATTCAGATGTGCAAATTCACAAGTTTGACAGGATATACCTGAAGATTGGCAGTTAAATACGCTGAAACCTTGTGCAAATAGCATTCAAGGTGAGAACAGTAGTAGAAATAATCGAAATAATCCAAATGCCAGCATGTTAAATGGATGTTAAGCTGAATATAATGATGATGCTGATACAGCAATTGAAAGTAAATATAAAAGTTAACATGACGTCATTCAATAAATGATAATGAAAATGGTTTTTATTTACATACATTTTTTTTAATTTCATGAAAATTTCAGAAATGGTTTCTTGTTTAATAAAAAAATAAATTAAATCTTTTATTGATGCATATAATTAAATAAATAATTGTAAATATTATAGTTAAATAGTAAATAGGTACATTTCATATTTATTTTCTACACATAAGCAACATTGAGCCTGATAATCATTTGTGCATATGAGTACAGCGACATTTCTAACAGCTCTTGCATGTCATGTTGCCTCCAGTTGTTTCGACCCCATCCTACTGCTGGATCAGGCTGTTGGGATATGAGAGCGAGGCTGGCTCTCTGTAAACCAGTTACCCTACACATATGTTATCAATCATCACTATGGTGATCAGATTGTCTTCATCATTCCAATAGATGAACATTATTTAACTTGTGATTTTAATTCATGCAAACAGGAAAGTGAGGAAGTGAGTGATTCAAATGTTATCTCGATATTTGCCATCTACTGAAAAAACATGTGAAGTTAGAGAAGAGACAACCAAGGAAACAAAATAGCTGTTTGGAAAATTGTAGGCAGCATAACATGTTCATAATTGTTGTACATTGATAATAGCTAAATCAATGAGTTCCTGCCCCTGCTACTGACAAAAAAGAGGCCCACCACACAATCAATAAAGCATTCGACACTTCTGCATGGCAGTGACATGAAGCGAATATGTGTATTTTAGTTTCAAGAACCGCTGACATATGTCACTTGTCAGCCAAAAAAAGGGTCGATAACTCTTCCTTTTCTAAAAGTGCGTGCAAACTAAAATTATATTTTGCTACATTTTTATACAATCTTTCTGAACAAAAAAATTATCAAACCTCTACAAATGTTTCATGTTTTTAAAATTCTATTTTGCTACACAGACAAACTAAAATTATATTTTTATATATTTTTTCATAGTAAGATTGTATAAATCTTACTATGAAAAAAAACTATCTTTGTGTAAAAAAAACAACCAATTATTCTTAAACGTCTATAAATGTTTCATGTTGTTAAATTTTGATACATGTTTATAAAATCTTACTGTGGAATAAAAACAATTTTTCTGTAAAAAAGATAGTTATTCTTAAACCTATATAAACGTTTAATGTTTTTAAAATTCTATTTTGCTAGATTGACAAACTAAAATTATATTTCGATACATTAAATCACTCATCAAAAAGAAATGAAATTAATACATTAAAATTATATTTGGATATATTTTTTCATTCAATAAAAGTTTTGATTTTCATATAGTTTATTTTGTTATATATTTTGCGTTATCATAAACACGTTTATATTTAAGGTTCACATAATGACTGCTAAATGTCATTTCTCTTTCGAAGAACAGGGATCGATAACTCGTCTCTGTTGCTAAAATGTCACTGTCATGCAAAAGTGCCCAGCATTCTTTCTTCAAATCGATGATTGCTTAATTTTTTTGTGTTGCAATATTTTTTATATATACAAAGGTATGATTAAAGAAAGTTGGATGGTTCTACTTCAAGACACTAGTGATAGGTAAATACAAAACAAATGAATCCACGTTCTGCTAGCAACCAATCAGAAACCAGAATTGCTCGATAACAATATCAGATATTTTAGAATTCCTGCATATAATTTTTCGTGTCCACACAAAAAATCTTTGCTATTTGCCTGCATAATTTTAAAGTCCGACACTTACACAGAGCAACTACCTACCGAAAACTCCTTTTCATCTCCAGGACTTGGACAGAATAGCTATTTATCGAAAACTCTTCTGAAATTAAACATGATTTTCAATTCAAACATTTGTGCTGTTGCATAAAAATTAATAGCAAGTGTCCATAGTAGTAGGAGAGAAAAAAACGATGTCATAAGATTATGACCAGCATGTGACAATAAGAATTAATAGCAAGTGTCCATAGTAGTAAGAGAGAAACAAACGATGTCATAAGATTATGACCAGCATGTGATAATAAAAATTAATAGCAAGTGTCCATAGTAGTAGGAGAGAAACAAACGATGTCATAAGATTATGACCAGCATGTGACAATAAAAATTAATAGCAAGTGTCCATAGTAGTAGGAGAGAAACAAACGATGTCATAAGATTATGACCAGCATGTGATAATAAAAATTAATAGCAAGTGTCCATAGTAGTAGGAGAGAAACAAACGATGTCATAAGATTATGACCAGCATGTGATAATAAAAATTAATAGCAAGTGTCCATAGTAGTAGGAGAGAAACAAATGATGTCATAAGATTATGACCAGCATGTGACAATAAAAATTAATAGCAAGTGTCCATAGTAGTAGGAGAGAAACAAACGATGTCATAAGATTATGACAAGCATGTGATAATAAAAATTAATAGCAAGTGTCCATAGAAGTAGGAGAGAAACAAACGATGTCATAAGATTATGACCAGCATGTGATAATAAAAATTAATAGCAAGTGTCCATAGTAGTAGGAGAGAAACAAACGATGTCATAATATTATGACCAGCATGTGATAATAAAAATTAATAGCAAGTGTCCATAGTAGTAGGAGAGAAACAAACGATGTCATAAGATTATGACCAGCATGTGATAATAAAAATTAATAGCAAGTGTCCATAGTAGTAGGAGAGAAACAAACGATGTCATAAGATTATGACCAGCATGTGATAATAAAAATTAATAGCAAGTGTCCATAGTAGTAGGAGAGAAACAAACGATGTCATAAGATTATGACCAGCATGTGACAATAAGAATTAATAGCAAGTGTCCATAGTAGTAGGAGAGAAACAAACGATGTCATAAGATTATGACCAGCATGTGGTAATAAAAATTAATAGCAAGTGTCCATAGTAGTAGGAGAGAAACAAACGATGTCATAAGATTATGACCAGCATGTGATAATAAAAATTAATAGCAAGTGTCCATAGTAGTAGGAGAGAAACAAACGATGTCATAAGATTATGACCAGCATGTGATAATAAAAATTAATAGCAAGTGTCCATAGTAGTAGGAGAGAAACAAACGATGTCATAAGATTATGACCAGCATGTGACAATAAAAATTAATAGCAAGTGTCCATAGTAGTAGGAGAGAAACAAACGATGTCATAAGATTATGACCAGCATGTGATAATAAAAATTAATAGCAAGTGTCCATAGTAGTAGGAGAGAAACAAACGATGTCATAAGATTATGACCAGCATGTGATAATAAGCTACAAATCGATCATGGTTGTGAGGGAGGTATGAAACATTACTGTCAACTCAATGGTGATTACATTGAAAAATAATGTAGTAAGTAAATCTAACTACTGCTAACCTGGTTGATCTCTGTATCAACAACTTTTGATATTTTTGGCCTATTTCATTTTTTTTTTTTGTTAAATGTCAGATTTTGCTGCCACACCTTGTATTCACATACTATTTGAATATAATTCCTTATAAACTGTTTTTCTTAAAAGAAATGAGCATTTGTCAAAAGAAAACTAGATTTCTAATTCATTTGAGTATTCATAAACAACAAAAAAATGGTACTTTTGCAGTTTATGGACCATACTGAAATTATAGATTCTCTTGTACTCATCATCATCATCATCATCAGCAGCAGCAGTCCTTCATATTTTGACAATAACTCAGAGCAGAGGACACATAACACCTGTGGCATAAATGTGAGGCCAACTCAATCGCTCTCTTAAAAGTCCTACGACAACTAACACATATGTGGTGAACTTCAGCAGGGGAGATACTTCTTATGCAATCTTTTGCTCATCCCCATCTGTGCCAGCCATTACATTCTTTGAAGACACATGATCTTTGGCCTTTTCTTTCCAGTTATCATACTCACTGATGTTCTTCAGGTTTCTCTTAAATATATCTTTGCAGCCTAGTCATAATGCTCCATCTTTCCTTGAGCTTTCTATAGGAAAAAGCTTTTGGTATATCCTTTGCACTAAACGGCACTAGAACAACAGTGTGAGTTTAATTTAGATGGCTTCAAACCGATCTAAATAATTGCACATTAAAAATAGTTATATTAAAAAAAACATCAGTTGTTTTTTATTTCGAATTCTTTGATGATTTTCAGTAAGAATGGAATACTTACTTCATTATTTATTTTAAATTGTGAAGTCTCTCCTCATCTGCTTGGTTTATCAGGGTTGAGGAGACCTCGGTTCTCTAGTAGTACCATTCCTGATACAACCTTTGTACATTAGATAGTGCAAGAGGGTGTGTGTTATTATAGAATTTGGAGGGTTGACTACAAACAGACAAATTATGTGAGCACCTGTTCCAAAATGTCAAGACTAACTCTGCCCATATCCTCTCTTGGTGTGCTACATTGCTAAATCCTATTATCATTTTCCTGGCAACCATATCGTCTGTGTAGTCTTTTAGTTGTTGGGATGTTTGTCCATTTAAACATTTAACCTTGAACTCACAAAATTTGGCATAGCAATGTGACCTTGATGAAAAAATGCATTAATGACTCATCCTCTTTCTGCTTCATGGAATGAAATTTCTGTAGGTGGACTTTTTGTGTAATCCTTTTACTGCCACCAGTCATATCTGACATAGAAGGTACTCCTCTGTGGCAGAGTTAAGAAAATAATACCAAACCCTATTTTAAGCAAGACTGAATTTCTGAGTTCATGGCTAATATTTACTGAATATTAAATTTTCATTAAAAAATTATTCAAGCAAATTTTAATTGTAAAATTTTCCCTGAAAAAAAATTCATGTGATTTTTTTTTGTCTTTATTATGTCTGTTGCATGACAGACTCTTATTGGTGAGGGCCACTAATTCACCATGTAAGCAAGAAAATTCAATATTGCTTATTTTTTTTTATTCAAACTACTGTTCTTGCATGTTATTCTCACAGTTTTTCATGCAAGATAAGAACAGTAGTCAAAGGTTTATAACAATGATAGATCCCCATTTAAAAATGTGACCTCCTGAATTCATTAAAAATTGCTTTCATTTAATTTGTTGTTGCATTTACACAGAATACAGACCATGCAATATTTTGAGGGAATTTTCAAGTTAAATTCAGTTCTTCCAGTATCTTTTGTTCATTAAATTGATAGGTGAAAGTACAGAATCGTTAACATCTTACATCTTAAGTATAGGTCACTCGTTACCCAGCTAGGGTACTAAGGTAAGTATTACACTAACAAAGGCAAAATTTTCGACCCCCACAGTAAAAGCTTGTAAAATGAAACTGATTTGTTGTACTTTTTGCTGTATTTTCACGAAGAAAGATTCTAAAAAAAAATTTCATTTTTATCTTTCTCTAAAATCGGTAAATTTTCCAAATATTTCCCAAAAAAGATAAAAATGGGGGGAAAATGGAACCGCATTTTGACGTAAACAATAAAAATAATACGATGTTTAAAATTCTCTCAGAAATCAAATAATTGATCAATTTTGTTAATTTATTCACAGACTTATTTAAGAAAAAAAAAAGCAGCTGAACTATATATAAACTGAAATGAAATAATGTACAAAATAGCCTCATATTTTGCCCACCCCAATGTGATCTTATCAGAATTTGTTTTTTTGTTTTTTTAGCGGGGATTCACATCTTAGTTTTTTACATATTAAAATATACTGGAATGATGAAATAATATTTATTTAATTTTAGGTCACAAACGCTGCCAATTTCTGCTATTTTTGCAGGAAAAAATATGTTGAAAAATATATTAAAATTATTTAAGTTTTACAAATTTTTAAAAAATTAATTTTCATATTTGACAGTTTTTACCTACGTAATTTCAAAAGATTTCCGAAATTATTTTCTTTTTGTTTTTAGTGATTGAATTTTTCAAAAATTTAATCGATGTTCTTTTTTGTATAGTAAACAAATACAAAATATATTTAAAAATTAAACATGAATACTTTTTCTACAGAAGAGTGATGACGCAGTAATCTGTTCACACTTTGCTAATTAAACTTTGTAGCGTTACTTGTTTTTTTTTTTTTGTCAGAGCAAAAATAATTTCTGAACCAAGTAACTGAAACAATTATGATTTAAGAGTTTATTCTTTTTTTTTCTTTTGTGCACGGCATGTTTTACAATCTTAAAATAAAATGTCGCTTTTATTAAATAAAATGTCGCTTTTAACTTATAAGTCCATATAAAAATTTTGAATTGAAAATAAGTTTCTGAAAGTTAACTTAAGAATTTGGTTGAGATAAAAAAAAAAAAAAGGTTCAGTTTTAGAAAGTAAAAATTAATATTTCCTAAAATAAATAGAAATTTAATAAAAAATAATTTATATATTATATTTTTCGGGCTACAGATGACGATATTGAAAATTAATAATAAAGAAAATTCTGTCAGTAAACAGGTTCCATATCAAACCGGAATTTAATTGTTTTAGGCGTTGTCTGCTAAAATATGAAAAATTTCTAGATATACATCATAACTATACATGTCTTTCTGTATAATGATCAAACAAAAACTTTAAAAGATATAATGTACATTTGAACTACTTTTTTTTTACTATATTTCTAATATTTAAGAAACCTGTTTTTTGTATATCTGCAATGCTATTGTTATATTCTCATATTTTTATGTTTTGATTATTTTATGACGTTCAATCAAATTTCCTCCGTTTTATTCAGTGTAAAATAAAGAACGTCTATGTGAGATTTTAACCCTGATCCTTCCTCTTCAATATAGAGTAAAAATTACGATGAATTAATTTCATTTTATTAGTTTTTACTTGTATTTTTTGTTATGGGTGTCGACAATTAGTGCCATACCTAGTATTAAAACAATATATCAAAGTTTTGATCCTCTTCTATTGAAGAGAGTCAAGTAGCACTAGTTGTAATGTGCATAAAAAATAGGCTCATTAGCTAGGTGTATCAGAAGCGGCCATTAAACATACCGTATATGAACTTGAATAAATCAACTTACTATCTTTCGAAGCTTATAGCTACTTGAAAAATTTCATTCAAACCCTAATTTATTTTTCAATTAAAGGAGCAAAGACCATTAAAAAAAATAACAAGTTTAACAGAAAATTATGTAATATTTGTTTTTTTTTTTAAATCGGTTTTCTTTAAAAACAATTTAAAGAAAATCAACGAAATTTTACTTAGTTCGATTATAAAAAATATATATAAATTCCAAAAAATCACTTACCTATAAAAAATTCTATTCAATGGGTACTTCCATTGTTCATTGTTAAGAATTTATCCATATTTATACTTATATTCTATGTGCATTTTAAATAAAATACTTTTTTAAATAAGGATTAAAAAAAAACTGCGAACTAAGATTTACTGACTGTTCAAATAAAGAGAGAGAAATCTCTGACTTTTTTTCGTGATTATCTTACGGTGACTTATAAACGCCATAATTAATATCCAATTTTATTGTGTGCTGTTAACCAAAATTAGTATTTTGGTGCCTCCATAGGTGAAAAGAAAACACACATTCACTTCACTTATAAGTTTTTGCCATTAAACAAAACCTTCAGTCGACCGATTATTTTTTTTAATTCTCTTAATGAAATACACGAGTTTTTGATTATTATATCTTATTTCTACTTTATTGAGTGATTCTTTTTTTATATTATCTAAAAAAAATTATTTTTTTATATTATCTAAAAAAAGAAAATATTGAATGAAATAGAAAAAATTGCCGTCAGCGTCCGGTATTTACTTGACGATATAAGCCTAACATCAGCTTTCATTAAAAAAAAAAAAATCAAACGTGTTAAAAAAAAAAAAGGTTTTACACTTTGGACTTTACAGATAAATTTCCAAAATACACTTCTCTTTTTGTTTTAAATTAGAATATTTTATTTATTGATCTTTTATCTTCAATTTGTGATATATAAAACTTTGGTGAGTAAATTAATTATTTAAATTTTAATAGACATTTCAAAATGGGGGGGGGGTGAATTAAAAAAAAAAAACACGTTTGTCTAAAATATTATATTCGGTTTATTGAAAAGAGCATAAAATTTCTTATTGATCCTGAAAATATCGTAAAAATTGAACCAATAGAAAAATTGATAGATTTTTAAATTTTAAAAATTGAAAAATATTTAACTCGTAAAATTCAATTGATTTCATACGTTAAAAAAATGGCTGGTTGAAACGCGCACCGCACCGCACCGGCACTTTGTAAATACTGTTTTGCTTTGTTTTTTAAATAAAAAAAATATTTCTATTATTTTTTAAACAACTTTAATAGTTTATTTTGGAAGTATATTCCACACAGAAAATAAACAACACACTTTAAAAGGAGAAATTACGAGTTTTTAAAAAAATATTTTATTCGCAGTTTTCTGTTAGGGGTGTCAAAATTTCGGTAAATTTATACAAATACCGTGACAGCGAATTAGTAGAAAAAAATGTACCCTAACCCTAACCCTAACCCAGTTTTCAGATTCGTGTTCAGCACACCGAAACGTAACAGAATACTACGTAAAAGATTTTACTAATTCGCTGTCACGGTGTTTGTATAATAATACCAAAATTTCCCCCAAAATTCTGATACATCTAGCAATGCTAGATTCTAGCATTATTGGCTCAATGGCTCAGTAAGAAAATTGGTAGTTATACAGACCTTAGTGGTCTGTCTTTCCATTCCACAGCCAGGCGCGACGTGAAGGCATTTATTGACAGGGGCATAAACAAATTGCGCAGTCTCCCTATGTTAAGAATAGATTTCTAAATAATTACGTCATTATTATAGTATAATCCGTATTCTGCATTTCTTTTCAAACTGTCGACTTACCTTCGAAATGAGGAATTTCAAACGTTAAAAAACTGTCAATCTTCAAAATTTTTCATTTTTTGCGTTCAACTCTGACAAAAAGTATTCAAAAGACGAAAAGAAAAACATATTTTAAAAGTGAAATGCTAACAATCACCGACGATAACCGGTGTAACATCTTTAATGTTTCTTATAAAAAGAAGTCTATCAGTTTCTTACATATTTTTTTATTTAGACAGTAGACAATATCTGTGTTCATAAAATTAGCACATGTAAGAATAAGACAAGAGGATATATAAAACGGTGCTAGTCCAAAATTCCTCCTTTATTAAATAAACAAAAAAAATTGGCACTAATGGCGATAAGCACAAACGAAGGAAAACTTTTATCGTGTTTGTCAGGGAATGAAGATTCCAAAAATCACAAACAGATTTTTTAATAAAATAAAATACACATCAGGTATGCTTGTCACACGGCACAATCCGAACGTCAGCAATACAAAATTCTTTTCAAGAGAAAATGCTCACGACTCTTTTCTCTCTGCTCCCCCAGGGAATTTTTCCCTGCTTTTATATCCTCCTATCTAGAAAAAAAGGAAGAGACAGGGAAAAAATAGCTTCTCCCATCATGCTCTCCCTTCCCAAGATCCCCTTCGCATATACAAATGCGATGGCCATCCTTTCCTTCTTCTTTCCCAAAGAGCGATGCAGATACGCCCGGTACGTTTCTTTTTCTTTTTTTCTTCTTTTCTAACCATATACCCCACAGACCACAAGGGAATGGTTTCATAGGACGTCAAATAAGGACTATCAAGAATATTCTCAAGAAAGCCAAACAGTCAGGAACAACTCCTGATCGCACTGCTGAACTGGCGCTGCACCCCAATTTCAAGTGTCATACCAAGCCCTGCAAGGGCATGGGCAGACGAATCCAATCTCCACTGATCACCAAAATTAGAAACAACAACCATGATCAGGATCACATTATACAGCATATTCCAACAACGCCAGCAGAACCAAAAGAGGTATTTTGACTGACATGCACTTAAGGAAGATCTACCACCCCTATACCATGGTCAACGGGTAAGGGTACAGAATCCTGTGTCTGGAAGCTGGGACCCAGCGACTGTAGTATCCCAGGCAGATGGTCATCGCTCCTATCTCCTGGAGAATGTCAATGGGTATGTGCTGCGAAGAAACCGACAACACAGAAGAAGTATTCCAGTGATGCCTACCCCACAAATGTCGCAAGACCTCCCCCAACACAGCTCCACAAAAATGTGCAACGTCTGTGGATCCACTTGTGTGTGCATCCCCAAACATACCACATGACACTCAAAAACATATCCGTAATGGTATGGTGATACGACCACCATCAAAAATGAACTTATGATGAGCAAACACTCATAACCTCCCATCAAACATCTCATGGGGCAGAATAATCCCCTGCTTCGCTGTAGCTGTTCAGGCACTCTACCCTGAGCCAGCTTTTCCATTTTCTTTGTTTTGTTTTACATACCTAAGTCATCTTTGTTTTCAGAGGAAGGGATATGTAATGATAGCGCTGCTCTTTCATTTCAGTAACTTTTATATAGACTCTTTTGTTCCGGTTTCATGATCTAACTTCTGTATGCACTCACGCATGGGCATATCAATTAATCAATAAAGCGGGGCGCCATTATTCAGTTCTCTTCTTACCAACCAAACACACGTGTTCCAATCTTATTCTTACACATCCATGCACAACACAGCATGACACAGATAAGTGAGGTGTTGCGCTACGTAAAAATAGATGTTCTCTGACTCATGATGTGGGCACAACATCTTTGTCAATAAAGATATCATCAATATAAGTCATGTGGTCCACAGCTTCCTCTAACAATAGCCTTCATAGTAAGGGGGATCCACATTCAAACCAAATTCCAAATGTATCAGACAGTATCTATTTCCATCAACCTCTACCATCTGTTATTGCCACAGTGTCTCATAGACCTGTACTTGGAGATGTGCTCTTCGGAGGTCAAGCAGTGACACATTTGCCCTTTTTTGGCACCACTCATGCATCTTAGCAGCATAAACATCTGCATTTGCCGTGACTGCATTTACATGATTATTAAGTTTGCTGTAGTCTGTCACTGGCTGCACCTTCGCCTTATTCTGCTGCATCACAGCCATCAATGGAATTAATCCCTTGAGAGGTCCGAGTCTTTCTTTTGGGTATGGCAAAAGCCAACCTTTGTCTATCCATGCTCAGAGGAGTTCTTGATGATAATCTGGTCAAATTTCTGCAGCCATTCGATATTCTGGCACTCCATTATGCAGTCCTTCAGGCGAGCCGTTATCTGTCCATTTCCATGCCACACCATAGCAGTAAAGTCCAGTTCATGGATGGAGATTGCTGTATATGTAGAGAGTTTCCTGACGCTGATCTGGACTGCACCCATAAGTCCAACAATGATGCCTCCCAATCTTTTATCGCACCATTTCCTAACAACAGATCAAATCCCAGTGGTTCATCAATCCTAACATAGTTACTGTCGTTTGTTGAAATGTTGATTACGGCTCTTCCGCAGCATGCACGGGACAAGCCTCCAACAGTCAGGATTCCCACTTTTGCTGTCTTCAAGGATCGACATTGATTCACGTCTATTATTCTGTGTGAGCATCCTGTGACAAGTAATGCCGAACACCACATTCCAGGAACGTAGAACACAATCTCTGAGAGCACCGCATTTAAATCTTAGTGGAGGTAGGCTGGCGCTGATGCCTCATCCCCTTGTTCGTTTCCTGAACAGTCCTGAGCCCAGTGTCAAACCTTGTTGCATCAGTAGCAATGGGTTATACGTCTTTGGCACTCTTGCTATATGACCCATGCAGTCGTATCTGTAGCAGTTTACTCCTGTGCCAGGGCTAATCCCGATAGGAACAGCAGATTTACCATTGAATGAACTCATGGTTGCAATCATGTGATAGCTTTGGTGCCTAGTTGACATCAGTAGCCTTACTCTTGCAATTAGTTCTCCCAGGGTTAGGGTCTCAATTTTTAGTACCTGCAGGAGTTCGATGGAAATGGCATCAAACAACTCCATGACAAAAACCTGTTTGGTAAATTTTTCTAGTCTGACTCCCTCGATACCAACCAGTGCAATAACCATCTGATATTGTTTGTGTAAATGTCCACCTGCCCGCCAGCCCATTTCACCATGGTTAACTTCCTACAGGCTATAAACACACCATCCGTGAATGCCCCTTTTAATCGAGTCTCTATATGCTCAGCATCCAGTTGGTTATGCTCACTCATCTCCAAGTAGAGGGGCAATGCATCCCTCTCCAGATACAGTGGCAGTAGGCTTGCTACATCATCTATCTTTTGAAGTCTCACTACAAACCTTAACTTCTTCAGTCATGCCACTACGTCTCCCTCACCTGTAAATAGCTTCACTATTTCACTGCTGGAATAGCTTGAAGTGTTGAAATTATAGTTTGCCTTTTAACTGCGAAATACAGTTAAATGTACGTGCAAAAAAAGGTTTTCTTCAGCTCTCAATGTTCTTGCCGCATGCAAAAGTGACAATCCCTTTTCTTTTTGACGTTCGTAGAAAATCTGTATCTATTTCTTCCTATTAACATGAGAATTAACTGTACGTTCAAACGACCCCAAGTCAACAAAAGGAATATTCTCATCAATGAAGGAAATACCAGCTCAAATTCGACCGCCCTTTAATTTGCATTTGTCACCTTTCGGTTTCGTATTGGCTGGGTTTCGAGTTTGAGTGTTTGTGACTTTTTTCATATGCACATGCCACCCTTGGACGTTTGTTTCCATGACCGTTATCACAAAAATTTCAAGTTAGACATGAACAGCATAGACTCAAGGGAAGTAACTGCAATCTGTCTTGTTACAATTAATGGCGGACATTACTACATCATGAAAATACTTTTTATGTAATAATGCAGTAATCTTCTTTTTTTTTCTTTACACAGGCATCACCACATCATCAAGGCCAAGAGGCCACTCAAGGATAAGGGTTAAAGAGTGTACAGTAGAAATTGGACTATATAGTATTCATTAGTAATGAAAATTCGGTAAATTTGATAACTTATATGGAACGGTTCATCAAAAACTTATTTACGTTAGACTTGAACACAACCATATTGTAGTCAGCCGGAAAGCAGGAAAACGGAAGACAATTCCACAGGCGTGCAGTAGGCACAGATAAAGAGTGGAGGGAATTATTGATAGTGTTTTCAGCTAGACGAGTGTTTCTTATGAAAGTTTGGTGAGGGGGACCATAGACTGAAGCTCAGTCGAACACTTTCCATGAAAATAACGATACATCAGAGACAAACTCGCAACATCTCTTCTGTGAGATAGAGGTTGCAGAAAAGAGAAAAGGACATCTTCTATGAGGCTATGAAGTCTATTTTGAACTCTATCAAGGCAGGACAAGTCCTTTCTAGCAGCTCCTGTCCACATGTGGCAACAGTATTCCATCCTTGGACGTACCTGGCTCTTATATAGATAGAGAATAGCATCAGCAGTGAGATATCTACTGGATCGATAGAAAGATCCCACCATTTTTCCAGCGGTCTTGACAACAGATTTGATGTACGTGTTCCATTTAAGATCAGGAGTAATGGTTAAGCCCAGAATGATTGTCAAAACTTGAGGCTTCCTGAAGACGAGAGCCATTGATTTCAATTGATGCCAGATGTGGATCAGAATGTTGATGATGTAAAGAGAGAAGCTTGGTTTTAGATGCATTAAAAGTAACCAGCCACTCCTTTCCCCATTGTACTACGTGCTCAAGATCAGAGGAGAGAGAATCAGAGAGAACTTGGTCGTTTACTGTCTTAGATGTGCTACCATAAATAGTAGTGTCGTCTGCATAAATGTCTACAAATGATGTAAGGATGTGATTTGGAAGATCATTAATGTAGATCAGGAAAAGAGTTGGGCCCAGGATGAACCCCTGAGGGACACCAGCATTAATACTGTGAGCTTCTGATTTTTGCCCCTCAACTATGAACCTATCAGAAAGAAATGATTTAATAATTGAGAAGACATTTCCAGCTATACCATAGCTGGAGATCTTGTGAAGTAAACCTTTATGCCATACCCTATCAAAGGCCTTAGATATGTCAAGAGCAATTGCCTTAGAAAGGTTGCCTCCGTCGAGAGATTTCTTAATCCTATGAGATATAACTGTAAGCACGTCTGCTGTAGATCTAGCAGAACGGAAACCATATTGAGTGTCACTAAGAAGGTTATTTTTGTTGAGATGGTTGATTACTTCTGTATTTAACACAGATTCCAGCAACTTACTCATGACGCACAGGAGACTTATTGGCCTGTACTGAGAGGGGGATGAGCGATCACCTGAATTCTTAAATACAGGGCATACTGATGAGATTTTCCAGGGTGATGGGAAGCTATTCTCCTTAAGACAACGTTTACACAGTTTTGTAAGTATGGGCGCTAGTTCAGGTTGAAGTTTTTTGAGTACTATAATTGGAATACCGTCAGGGCCAGTTGTTTTACTGGAATCAAGGTTTTTGATTAGCTTGGTAACATCACGTACATATATATGTATATCACATAGCGTGTTTTCTGATACAGGAGGAAATATTGGGGGGTGGCAGCCTTGGTAGCAAAGCGTAGAATTAGCTGCAAAGTTCTTGACAAAGAGTTTGGCTTTGTCTGATGCTGACGAGATTACCTCAGGTCCATTGATGATAGTTGGGATGGAGCACACGCTTCTGTTCATGATTCTGTTTACTATTTGCCAAAACTGGTGGGAACCAAGCAACTGCTCAGCTACTTTGGACTACACGAATTGAGCATACAACTCTCTTGCGTTCTTTATTACTTTCTTACAATAGTTGCTGGCAGTCCTGAGAGCGGCTTTAGTTTCCATACATCTATTACGTTGGAAGCAGTGGAAAAAGTGATTTTTGTACGCAATGGCAGCAGCACATTCTGAAGAGAACCATGGCTGGCTGTTAGGTTTTTGCTGGAACTTTTTCGAGAGTATGAAACGGTCTATACCTACAATTAACCATTCTGTCAGGTCTAATACTATAGAGGACACATCTTTTCTTTTTTAAACATGGAACGCAGAGCTAGATCTGATATAAATGTACAGAAGCTATCCCAGTCAGCCTTAGTGTATTAATATACTGTACGATGGATATAATATAAATCTCACCTGTCTGTTTAAATGTATATACATATGTATGTTTGTATGTCTAGCAAAAACTTTTGACAGAGGCGATGGATTTTCACGAGATTTGTATCATTTTGAAGCTCAACCCTTTGGGTGACAAATATCGAACAATTGGTAAAAATCGTTAATTCCTACCCCCTCAACTAGGCACTTTTCTACAGGGAGAGGTCGCTTTTTTCGATGATATTTTTTGAAAGTCATCACCTCTTTTCGATTGTCTAGCCTTAATTTAAATCTACATCACTTCCGGTTTGGCGATGGACGCAACAGTTAACGCATTACGTTTTTTTTTTTACTTTCTTTTCCTCCTTAATGGTACGAGTTCGAGCCTGCCTGCCTGCCTGCCTACTACCACTTTTTTTTTTGCACTCGCAATTTTCCTTCTTTTTTTGGGGGGGGGGGCTCAACCAACAACCTTACACACACCTTCACCTTCTTTTCCACCTTCGCATCACGGGTTCGAGTCTGCCTGCTTACTATAACATTTTTTTTGCTCAACACACACCTATAAACACCCGGGCAATGCCAGGCACCCAGGCTAGTATTTAAATAATTGCGACATGACATTTAAGTAGATATTGATTTTAGTTGAAATTGACATAAAAATGAAGTAGATAACATTGGTTTTTAATGGAAATTCAATTTTGTGGCTTTCGATTTTCATTCTAATAATAAAGAAGCACCATTACAAGATTACTTTTGATCTCTGTTCAAGTATTTTGAACAATATTTTATTTCTGAAAGACTGACTGCTCTTTTTTGAATTCTGGTTTCTGTCCCAAATTAGAGACGCTGCTGGCAAACAAGATAGGGTCCCTTTTGATTAATGATTACCATCCTCTTAGAAAACACAAAAGCCTTCCCCCATAGTAAGAATAGTTTTCCTGTCTGCTGAACCATGTCTGATTAAATGGATAGAAAAAAAAGAAAAGAAGTTTAAAAGTAGGGAAACAAGTGTTTTTCACATTATCTTATAGTAGAATAATTATTATTCAGATGGAACCATATCTTCTTTATCACTGTCGCCTCTTCTGCAGAGCAGAAACCATAGGTTAAAAAGAGCAGACAATCTTGCTATAAACCTACATTTTTTAGGCAATTAAAAAATATCCGCAAGTGAATTTTACATCTTGAATTACTTTGTAGATCGAAGATGGATCAACCGGTCTCTGAATTCATGATAAAGTTGACAGCATGGGTTGAAATACCTTTCTCTAACAAAAACAGGAATCAAAAAACGTCAGAAAACAGGTATGTAACAGCCAAAACTTGCTACAATCACAGGCAGAAGCTAATTCTCGTTGCTCGAGATTTTAAATCCATTTTCTCCCTGGTTTGTCCAATCACCATCCAGCTCTCAATCATGTGACCGAGTACATAAAGGGCGAAATCTGAAACTCTTACTCCTCTTTCTCACTGGCTTCGACTGAAACATTATATAAAAGAATACCAAAACACGAGATTCATTTATGAGAAGCGGAATACGGTCTCCATTTTTTATTCAACCCTAGTTCCGTGTCAAACGGAAGTGAAGGTATATCCGATACTTCTTTACTGAAGAGTTCTTTAAGGTGAGGTAATGGTTCATACTATCACATCCCTCTTCTTTCAATAATTGAAATGGAAAGAGAAATAAAGGAATTTATTTACAATGATGAGATAAAAAGGAAAATAAACAGTCAGTTAGTAACTGTCTCATCTCTGAATCTTTTTGGGGGTCTGACGACACGTCCAGATCTGGTGGTTTGAACTGTCGTATGGTTGCTATAGGTGCCCGTGTCTGACACTCCATGGGGTGTACGTTTGAAAGGTGCCTGTTGACATTGTGTACTGTCCGTCTCTATACTCGATGAACCGTCCCTGGTAGGTTCCTGAGGAATTTTAGTGGAGTGCATCTCTGGATGTGCTATGCTTCTGGAGGGGGTTACTCGATTTCGACAAAGAGTTTTTCCGGAGGGGGTCTGTACTGTGTACAACCTTGGTTCTCGGTCCAATTGTGTGACAACTGCAGGAGACAACTCACCTGCTTCTTTATTTAACACACGTACAGGTTGTCCAATGGGCAGTCTGGGCAGCTCTTTTGTATGTTTATCATGGTACATCTTCTGTTTTTCTTGCTTCTGATACAGTCGTTCCATTATTTTCTCCTTGTTAGCGTTTTGGTTGGTGCATTTGACTGGGATGTTCCCTGCTAACTTCCTCTGGTATATAAGCTCACCTGGTGAGGGAAGGGTATGATCTAAAGGAGTCGAACGCAAGCATAATATTACGGTATCCAAGTCATGACCGCTTGAGGCAGTTTTTTTATGCAGATTTCACTCCCTGGATACAGTGTTCAGCAAAGCCATTTGACTACGTGTAAGAGTATCTTGTGTAGGAGACGGTGAGACTCGTCGTGGGCGACGAAGCGTTTCACTGAAGAACTACAGCAACACACAGCAAACCAACAAACAATCACAGCCACGGCGCGAAGGCAACTTACAAAGCTCAGCTGACTGCACGAATAGACACGGAACCCAACGGTCACTGTACTGATCGCCACGAACGTCAGAACCCGACTGACTCGCACCTCCAATGGACCGATTTTTATTACTCAAGATGGCCTAGCTAATTTGCATCCCCGCGAGATCTCGCGCGATCCTGCGAGATTCCGTCTCTAATAAAAGCAGGCAGGCGCCATCTTGAAACTCTTTCTTTCGCTGCCCCGACCACAGGATCAGCCACCACCACACCACCACACACGCCAGGCACACACGGACCCTCTTGCGCCGAGGGCTACGGTTAGTCTCACACTCTCCCCTGGTCTCCAGATCACATACGTGACACGGCGGACGTGGCCGTTTGATTCGAGCACTCCTGCGGAGGGGTATTGCCGGGACTTCCTCATCGGAGCTCTCAGAAGTGGCATCGGAAGCATCAGCATTAGAGCTCGCAGTTGAGTCATCAGGTCCATGGGGCACAGGTTGGATCCATCGCTCATCGTCGGATGACTCGCTCCTTCCACTGCTCGCAGTTGAGTCACCAGGTTCGTGGGGCACGGGTTGGATCCATCGCTCATCGTCGGATGACTCGCTACTTCCACTGCTTGCCGATTGGTCAGCGCTTAGAGCGGGCCGGACATCCCTTACGTGGCGCGGAGTACCATCGACTAGTATGGCCTGTTCACTGATGACGCCGGTGACCCGCCCCCTCCAAAAGCTGCTGGTGCACCGGCCGCCGGGTGGCTTCACCCAGACGGTGTCTCCCACTTGGTACGTCCCCTGGGGTTCTCGTTGGTCGGGTAGACACACTTCAACGTCCTTGACGCGCACGTGGTAGTGATGAATCGCATCAGCAGGCGCACTGCCGCCAGTCACGGTGTCCTTAGGCGTTGTGTTGTATCTGTAAACCGCCTCCGCGATCGTACACTTCTTCCTGGCCGCGATCCTCTTCACGGTTCGGTGGCATCGCTCCGCTATGCCATTGCCGCTCGGCACATACGCGCATCGGTGTCGAAGGCGGATCCCCCAGTTGTCCATAAAATGCCTAAATTCCCTGCTGCAGAACGCCGTGTCGTTATCTGTGAGGATCTCCTCAGGCGGCCCCCTTTCGTAGAATATGGATTCCAATTCGTGGATGACACTGGTGGAATCCTGCCTTGCCAATTGGCGCCAAATCGCGAACCTCGTTGGCCCGCAGTCTATCAGCGTGAGGAAGTGTTGGCTGCCGTAGTGGGTTATATCCATACCCAACCGACTCCAAGTCGCGTCCATTCCCAGCTGTCCTTTCCGCCATCTGGCTGGGGCGGGGTCGATGGACTGGCACGTTTGGCACTCCCTGACCACTGCTCTTACTGCGCTTTTTGGTATTGATGGTCTAGCCAACTTCACAAAGTAGTAGGTCCGTTGCACTCCGGGGTGCCCACTGTCGTGATGTATCTTCCTGACGTTCTTCTTTTTCCACGCCCGACAGAAGTGCGCACACACTATGGTGCGGGAGCAACCGGAATCAAGGAGGGCTGAACATAACGTGTCATTAACTCGGACCTGAATGACAGGGAGCGCCTTGTTTATTTTCTGTTCGGGGAAGAGGTCGGCACTGGCACCTTGTCCCCGTCCCCGTTTCCCGCACAGTCTCGGGCCATGTGCCCAGTCTTGTTACAGCGGTAGCAGCGAACAGCCGTCGACCGCCTTCTACAATTTCTTGCCATGTGGCCCCGCCCGTTGCATCTGTAGCAGATGACATCACCTTGCGGGCTGGGTCCCTGAGACGGTCCTTCGCCACTTGGTGGGGCCTGTGCGACAGCGACTACCGTTTCCTGCACCGTCGAGTCGTCCTTCATTATTGTCCTGGCTCTGTCCACTAGGTCACTCAGCGGTAGTGAGGACATGGTAGAGGTTGCTCGCAGGAGCTGCTTTGCTCCAGCGGGGAGTCCTGACAGGAATTTGTAGGCTAGGGCCCTCTCGGGAAGACCGCCGAACAACACCGTCAGCTTCTTAAGTTCGGCGAGATACACGTCCACAGTTTCGCCCAAGCGTATAGACCTCGTCTCAAACTGCTCCCATGCAGTGGCGGGGTCAGTGGCGAACGCCCTGTACAACGCCGCCTTGATACTCGAGTAGTCACACTTCTCCTCAGCGCTGAGTTGCTGATATACAGCGAAGGCCCCGCCGGTCAGCCGCAGAGGAATCACGCGCTCGACATTTTTCACGCCGGACAACTGACAATGTAACTCGACCTTCTCAACCCAGCTGAGTACCGGGTCGGATCCGTCGAATTCCGGTATCAATTTTAGATCGAACCTATCCGCCATTGAAGAAAAGAAAACCAAGTTCGGAGTGGGGAGGCCGAAATAGCTTGTAAGAGTATCTTGTGTAGGAGACGGTGAGACTCGTCGTGGGCGACGAAGCGTTTCACTGAAGAACCACAGCAACACACAGCAAACCAACAAACAATCACAGCCACGGCGCGAAGGCAACTTACAAAGCTCAGCTGACTGCACGAATAGACACGGAACCCAACGGTCACTGTACTGATCGCCACGAACGTCAGAACCCGACTGACTCGCACCTCCAATGGACCGATTTTTATTACTCAAGATGGCCTAGCTAATTTGCATCCCCGCGAGATCTCGCGCGATCCTGCGAGATTCCGTCTCTAATAAAAGCAGGCAGGCGCCATCTTGAAACTCTTTCTTTTGCTGCCCCGACCACAGGATCAGCCACCACCCCACACGCCAGGCACACACGGACCCTCTTGCGCCGAGGGCTACGGTTAGTCTCACACTACGGAAACTTAGGTAAGGATTTGTGGTGTTCAAAACCCCATTCTTTTGCGAATTGCTTGAAATGTATCGAGCTGAAGTGCGGGCTATTGTCACTTATCACTCTCTCTGGAATTCCTTGTTCTCCAAATATTTGCTTTGTCAGTTTAATAACTTCCTGACTGGAGAACTCCTTCAATACTCGCACAAATGGGAACTTGGAATAATAGTCCGCAATGAGCATAAAGTTGAGACCTTCAATGTGAAATAAGTCGGTAGCCACTATCTGCCATGGCCTCACCGGAATCTCATGGGGCATCAGGGGTTCAGCACTCTGCATTTTTTGGTGCTGCTGGCAAATGGTATATTGTTGTACTATGTTGTCGATGTCTTTGTTAATGTTGTGCCAAAAAAAAAAAAACGCAACTTTTTGCTCGGAGTTTACATTTCTCCATCCCTTGGTGCGCATAATGTATTTTCTGTAATACCTCTTGTTGCATCGATTTAGGTATTATTATTATGTTTGCTTTCAATAATATGCCATTTCCAATGGACAGTTCGTCTCGATAGGGCCAATAAGGGTTCATATTCTTGCCCATTTTTCTGAGAGTGTTGGGCCAACCTCTCAGAATAATGTCCCTCAATTCACATAGTGTGGCATCTTCACTTGTTGCTTGGTTTAGCTGAGCTAGCTTTTGGGTTGAAAATTGAACAAAATCCACCCTCAGATCCAAGTCAATAGCTTCTTTAGCTTTTTTATTTGGTAACCTTGAGAATCCATCTACTAGTGCCATATCTTTTCCAGGGCGATATACAATTGTCATATCATACCCCTGCAAACGTAGTAGCATGCGTTGAAGGCGAGGTGGAGCTGCAACCAAATTTTTTAAGTTGATCATTTCCAAGGGTTTATGATCACTTTTCACCTGGAACGCACTTCCATAGATATAAGTCCAAAATCGTTCGCAGCCGAAAACAACTGCAAGGAGCTCCCGCTCTATGTTGGCATAGCGTTGTTCAGTTTCTGTTAAGGACTTGGATGCAAAAGCTATGGGTTTACCTCTTTGCAGGAGTGCGGCGCCGAGTCTTTTACTTGATGCATCGACTTGGATAGCAGTTTGCTTGGAAGGGTCGAAGTATGATAGCAACATGTCTTTGCAAATTAGATCCTTGATTTGCTGGAGGGATCTCTGGTGACTTTCTGTCCACTGGTATTCCACTTCTTTCTTTAGGAGATCTCTCAAAGGTGCTGTGAGATCGGACAGGTGTGGAATTTTTATTTCTGTTACCTTGCTGGGATCAGGGTGCATACAATTCTGATCATAGATTGCGTCCCCCAAAAAACAAATTTGTTTCTTATTGATGGCCCACTTTTCGTTGTTGTTCATTAGATTGTGGAGGTTCCTATCATGCTCCTCTTCGTAAGACATCATCAACTAGCCCTTAGGTGCCAGAGCACTTCTCCAGAAACATGTCCATCCTCTGGGCAAACACATCCTGAGACATCACCAGATCAAAAATCATCCGCTAGAAACAGAATCTTCCAAAAGGGGAGTTGAAGGTAGTCAACAGTTGTGAGGCTGCGTCTAGTTTGATGGACCAATATCCATTCTTGGCATCCAACTTGGAGAAATATTTGGCACCAGATAGTTTATGTGCCAGTTCTTCCATTGTTTGGGTCTTGTAATGGCATCTCATAATGGCCTTGTTTAAATCTTTTGGATCTAAACACAGACAGAGCTTTCCGTTGCCTTTCCGCACATAAACCAAGCTGCTGACCCATGGTTTAGGCTCGGTTACTTTCCGTATGATGCCTTGTTTTGTCATATTTTCCAATTCGGTCTGGATTTCCTCCCCCATATGTATAGGACATTTTCTTTGTGCATGTATGACAGGGGTGTTGTATGGTTTCAGAACAATGTGATATTCACCCTAAAAATTGCCGATATTGTCAAAACGGTTTGGGTACATATTTACCAGATCCTGTGTTGAACGTACTGAGACTGGTGTTTCCTGGATTGCACAGTGTAACCTTACCAGTCTCAGGTCTCTGATTGAAGGTAGTCCTATGATGGTAGGCCCTTCTGTTGTCACTACAAAGAATTTGATGGTTTTCCATATTCCTTTGTGTGAACAAGCTATTTTAACGGATCCATGTTGGATAATATGAGAACCATTATAGGCTGTTAGAACAGTTGGTTCATCCTTTGTTGCACCGGAGAGTAGCTGTCCTGCTGCACTTATTAGGTGTGGGAACATCTTCCGGAAGGTACGTAATGGAAGTGTGTTGCCTTCGGCTCCTGTGTCAACCTTAGCTTTCAGAAAATGAGTGTCTGGGAGGTTGGGAAGCTTGATTGCAAGGTCTGTGAAAACCTCTGTCCGACTGTCGCCTTGTTCTTGAATAGAGTCGAAAGACATTTGTTCAAACTTGCTATAAATCCCTTCATTGTCCCTCTGAGAGGTATTTACCGAGTGCATACGGTTGCCGTGTTTCCAGTGTTTGTACTGGTCCCTTTGTGCTTCTCCATGTCCTGGTTTATTACCTCCATCTTTCCATGTTGTGCGTGTCGGAAAACGTCCTGCTGCGATTTTATTTTTGCTTGCGCAGACCTTAGCCCAATGATTTTGTTGTCCACACGCGGAACATGTGGTACCCCATGCTGGACATTTTTGCCTCGGATGGGAGCCTCCACATCTGTTACACTGTTTGTACTTGATTGCATCTATTTCATGCTTATTCTGCTCTAGTTCAACCAACTGTCTCATGTGGGTTATGGCAACTTCATATGTCCTACCACAGTTTATAGCTTCCGGCAGTGTTAATTGTTCGCCTTTCGCTAGAAGCTGGTTTTGGAGTTCTTGATGCTTTGTTCCTGATATAACCTGCTCGATGAGGCGTTCCTTCATTTCCTGGATATCCCGGAACTTGCATTTCAATGCCTGCGATTTACATCGGGTCAGAAAGTCATCGAAATTCTCTGATTCTTTTTTTATTATACTGGCGCAGGTAAAAACGAGCGATTCGGAAGTTTAATTGCGGCTGCAGTCTTTCCTCGAATTTTTCCCAAATTATTTCTGGATTATTCCTGTCGACCTCGTTTTCGAACGACCAAGTGTTGTATCTTTTAAGGCCTTCTTCTCCGGACAGTAGCAGGATGTGGTCGACCTGTTTTCCCAACAAAATATTTTTAACTGAGAAGTAAAGATTACAATGTTGCTTAAATAATTGAAATGCTTCGGTTAGGTCTGTGGACGACCAATTCATCGACGGTTCGTTTGTAGCCATTGTATTTATTTATTTCGTTTAGTTCCAGACGATATAAATTCAGTCTTCCGTTTATTTAATTTATTTTATTTTATTTATTTATTTATTTTTAATAAACTGACAGAACAAATGTACATGTATATGTGTTTTCAGTAGAAAACTTAAACGTCTGAGAACTTATTCATATACTTCCTAATATATGTATATATTTTTTTTACTGACAGTAATGTATATATATATGTGTGTGTGTGTGTGTGTGTGTGTGTGTGTGTGTGTGTGTGTGTATTTATTTATTTATTTTCGTTGCATTTGAAACACGAAACACAAAAAACAATGCTTACTCACAGTTTGAAGCTTGGCGCCAAGTATTAATTTTTCCCATGCGGTCTGAACGTGGCCAATTTTAATCATTTATTTTTTTTATATATATTTCTTTTACTGTCGTGTGTATATAATAGGGACGACCTGTGCGTAAGGTTTCCCAAATGAGAAACACCATCGCTTGCCACCATGAAACATTATGTAAAAGAATACCAAAACATGAGATTCATTTATGAGAAGCGGAATACGGTCTCCATTTTTTTTATTGAGCTCGAGTTCCGTGTCGAACGGAAGTGGAGGTATATTCGAGACTTCTTTACTGAAGAGTTCTTTAAGGGGAGGTAATGGTTCATACAATGGTTGTGGTCAAATTGCTTAGCAGGGACGTGTGGGAGAAAATAAATTATTTAATTCAGGACTGCTAGTGCTACATCCTTACATAATACATGGTATTTGCAAATAGTCACCCACCTAGTACTGACCTAGCTCAATTTCATTTAACTTCAGTGGTCTAGCAAAAAGTGGTGTGTTTATGTGATTGGGTTGTACGTCATTGTTATAGCTAATTTGTTTGTTGATTAAACAAGTCAGGCTTCTGTGTAGAGTTCTCAAAGATTATGCCTTAGAAGTGCTAGTATGCATGAAGTTCTTGGTGGCCACAGCGATTTGTTCTGCACGATTATGGATTTGTAACTTCTGATACCAAGTTCTCGGTGGTTGGATGTGGAGTTGGGAAAGATTTTTTTCAGAACCCACAAACGAATAACATAGAAACAATGTTTCCACTTTTACTCATTTGCGGTTTCGGGTTAGACATTGCAGAGACAACCAGAGCATGATGAATCCTGACGTCGACTACTCTTGGATTTTCATTAGATTCTTGATTGTAGCAACAACTTTTGAAAAATACTGTTTATAATTAATAATTATACTGTTTATAAATTTTACTCACAATACTGTTTATAAATTTTACTCAGAAAAATCAAGGAAAATTATATGCAACAGAAGATGATAATAGGTACAGAGTGAGGGGTTTGTAGGGGACTAGGATATATAAATACCCCAATCCCGTTACAAAAGAATAATGAAACGAATGGGAATTGAAGGAAACAAAGACTCAATTAATGGATAAGATAAACGTCGTTTATTTGCTGTTGAAAGAAATGAACGTTTTAGTTATAACATGTCCGCGCGTATGTAACCAATGTTCGTTGCAGGACTGGTGTTGTAGCAAGAAAAGGAAATGTGTTTTCATCTCAAGTTCGGGTCACTATTGTTTGTTCTAGCGTGGCAAGAGAAATAAATGTTGTAGGAAAATTGAGAATGGTAGTCCAGCGTGTAGACAAAAGAGTGGATATGAGAGTTGACATAAGTTAGTAGTCAGCTACGCGAAGGTGTTCTTAGGGAACAGTAGTAGATAGAGAGAGAAAGAGTGAGAATGTATACATACAGTCTTTAGCTCGTGCCCCACACATAGTCGCAGGGGTGTTGACGACAGCGAGCGTGCGCCTCCCGAAGGGGAGGCGGTTGGTTAGCCCAACCTCTCTAGCCGAGAGCTAGTCCTAAAAAGAGTTACAAACAGCTTGTCTCCTTGTTTTATACTCGTTTCCAGAGTGTATTTTGTGCATGTGTATTTCCTTAGAAAGCGGAAGTGACGTCGTCCATGTGTGTGTTCGTGTTCGCGTGTGTGAGTACATGTGTATACGTAAGCGTGTGTGTATATATACGTGAATGTGAGTGTATGTACGCGAACGTGAATATGTGTACATGTGTGGACATGGGCGCGTATGTTTGTGTGCGCGTATGTATATGACAGCTTGAAATGTGAATGTGTTTTTGTGTGAGACTTGAAAAAGGCTCGTACAGGTTTTGCAAATACATGCTTTTGCGAGAATGTAAAGCAATCACCGACCCCCAACGCTGTGCACTGTCGTTTCTTCTCTTTTGTCTTCTCTTCTCGTTCTGGCCATATTGCCATCTTTCACACATTAGAAACAACCGAGAGTGAGAACTGATTCACAAGTATAAAATTATAAACAACTTCCAAAGAAACAATGGCGAAGAGTCATCATCTTAGGTTATTACCAGTTTGGGGGGGTATACATTTTGGTGTTTTACTTTGTGGTGTTCGTAATGGGAGGGAAACTAGAGACACGTTAAACAAAAAGGATAAAACAAATAAATTAAGAGTTAAGAGGCAGAGAAGAGATTTTATATGCGTTTAGAAATAGAGGGTTACAGCAATAGAAGAATTAAAATATTTATGAATATTAAGAGTTCTTGTAGAACAAAGGAGTTTCTTCAGTTGAAATATAGAACGTTGAATATACATTGAGTTGCACTCGTCTGACAAGACATTGCAATCTTCATATATATATATATATATATATATATATATATATATATATATATATATATATATATCCCAGGTTAATATTTTTCACAGGGGAAGCAACCAATGGTGTTTTGATGATGTTCATACAAGAGTGCTAAATACCGAAGTAGTGCAAAATATATTTTTCATGTTTTTCACATATGTCGCTACACATTCATGGGCATGTTTTAGTCAGCCAGTTACAGTTTGACTGAAACATGCTCGTGAATGTGTAGTACCATATAAGTATTTATGTAAAATAAATGAAACGTGTGTATGTATGTATGTATATATATATATATATATATATATATATAAAGCAAGAAGTAAAATTATGTTAAAAAGCCAAAAGCTTCTGCAAACTCAAAGTGAATACAAATATTAATATTTATTGTGGAAATTATCTTTCACTATCTTTCTTTCCCTTTTCTTTCTCCTGTTTCGGTTCTTCCTTCCTTTCTTCTTAACCCCTTTCCTACCCCCTTCCCTGGCTTCCCCCTTTTTTTTATGTCACCTAACTCCCTTATGCCCGTTGATTGGATGCGACGTTTTCGCGCTAAATTGAGGCACGTGTGTGATATTTTGAGTTAAAATAGTCAGTTGTGAACAAGGCTTCGAGGGGACCAGAACGGTCGAACTGTCGGTCTCGGATAAAAAGGGACGCCTGGAATTTACTAAGGCGTTGTACAACTCTGTCTTGACGAGACATTAAATTCGTTGAAAAGAAGAACCTAGTTTTCTAAGACACTTGAAAACTAATACTATTATCGAGAAAAGATAATAGAAGTTTTGAACAGAAGAACCTAGTTTTCTAAGACACTTGAAAACTAATACTATTATCGAGAAAAGATAATAGACGTTTTAAACAGAAGAACGAAGTTTTCTAAGACACTTGAAAACTGATACTATTATCGAGGAAAGATAATAGAAGTTTTGAACAGAAAATTCGCCGCAGGGAAGTTTTCGAAGATACCCGAAAACACCAGAATATTCAGCCTTAAGAAATTTCGACCTTGCTGAAGGACTTCGAAAAACGAATTTCCAGGAAAAAGAAAGAAAAAGGGAACTTTTAACCAACACAAACTCAAAAAATAAAACCCACAAGAAAACGAACTTTCTAAATGTTTCTTTCGTAAAAGGGCGCCCAGAACCTTCCAGTAAGTGATCCCCTCCTTTTTTCCCCCCTTCTTCCTCCTTCTCTATCTCTCTTTCCTTCTATTTCCCTTCACTCTCTCTCCCCGTTTTGGTTACTACTACAAGACTCTTGTAAGCCAGATGGACATTTTTGGCAGCCCATAGAGGTCACAAACCTTTCCTTTAGATATCTTTGTTAATAAATTCTATTTCTCCTATTTTTCTCTTTTTGTTTGTATTTTTTTCCTTCAGTTTCAGAGTTAGTAGTAACGATTAATTGTTTAAGGGACAAAGTGGATAATAAAATTTCTTCACTCTGCCAAAAATTGGTACTCATAGAGTTAATAACTCTGCCAGTTTAGTAAGCTACTCTCTGCTAAACTGGTCTCGGCTTATTGATGACCGGCTGCTGTCCATCGCGTAGATAGTATCCCCCTCCCCCTTCCTTCTTCTTTGTTTCTGCGTCGGCCATTTTGGCTTCTTGTTCCTTTTTTTACAGGCATTTTTGGCGCCAAAAGGGTAGTGGTTTAGCATTTAGCCGTTGATAGGTTAGAAGGGGCGGGGTTTAGTATTCTAAAATGACTACCTCTCCCACTACCTCAATGTTATTTGAAAAAAGAAAGATTATTAGAGATAAAATCTTAACTGTATTTGAATTTTTAGACTCATTAGATGAAATAAATGAAGTAGGTTATACGTTATATAAAAAGCAGATAGATGATTACATTGCTTCAGTGGATTTATTAGACGAGCAAATTATTAATGCCTATTTAATTGAGGGAACAGAAGATGAGGAGATTAAGGCATTTAATAGGGATTGCGCTCTCCATCGAGTGAAGGTTTTGGAAAAATTGTCTAGACTCAAGCCTTCGGTAGAAGTAAGGGATAGTGCAAATCACAAAGTCTCTCTTTTTAAGGAAAAACGTCTGGGGATGACGCCCAAAATTGAATGTCCCAAGTTTAGTGAAAAGGATTTAGAAAACGATATATTAGCCTTCCTTAATTTTCAGCGGGAATTCGAAAATAGCGTAGTGGACTTAGAAAATGACGCCCTGAGGTTAGTTGTGTTGAAAAACCATTTGTCTGGCTACGCCTTTCAACTGGTGCGGCACCTCTCTATATCTGAGGAAAACTATCGCATAGCCACCGACATTCTCGCGTCGGAATTTCTAGATAAGGACAACATTGTGGATTCTGTTTTTTCCCATATATTGGGTATAGAGAAGTTAAGCAACAATTTAGTAGCAAAGAAGTTCTTGAATTCTGTTAAGGCTCAGGTTCACGAATTAAATAGTTCCTTCAGTTTAAATTTCTTGGAGATGAACTCTCCCGGAAACAAGTTGTTAAGTCATATTGTTTTTAGTAAGCTGCCCACTCTTTTTAGGTCTGAGTTGATACATAAAATAGGAAATAATTACCCTACCCTGGAAGACATACTAGACCACAGTTCGGAAATATTTCGAACGATTGAGTTTTGTAAAAATAAGGAAACATATCCTCGGAAGGTGGCTAGTATACCTAAGAAAACATTTTCCCCTAGGTTCATGGGCTCTCCAGATGCTAAAAAAACTTCCACACTGGAAAATTTTCATATCCAGTCTATTAAGATTGGATTTTAGTGTAATTTTTGTAGAACCAATAACCATAACGGTTATTCCTGCAAGTTTTTTCCTTCTCATGCTGCCCGGTTGAGGAGGTGTAAGGAGATTGGCTTATGTAGCAAGTGCTCGAGCCCTTCTCATGCAGAAGAGTCATGTATTTGCAAGGGTAAGGAGTTTGGAATGTGCTGGCTATGTAATAAGAAGGGTCACTGTAGAGTGCTGTGTCCTTCTGTTGGGGGTGAATCTACTGCTTCTAATGCTTGTTGGCACTTGAATAGCTCTTCGTTACTGCCTGTTGTTGAGGTTGCCGTCGACAATGGATCTGGTGAAAGTGTATCTTTCAACTGCCTTATCGACACTGGTAGTGAGCGATCCTATTTGTCTGGAAAAATGTTGAATGCCTTTTCTGATATTAATACTCCCATAAGAGATCGTAAGTTTCTGATTAAGACCTTTTTGGGAAAAGAAGTTAAACACTTGAAGGAAGTTAATCTTCAAGTGAGGTTTCCAAATTCATGCCATTCTGTGTTGTTCTTGGTGGATGATGATATGGACCTTTCTTTTCGTGTTCACGGATTGAATTCTGTGGTAGAAGACCTTAAGAAACATCAGGTCAAATTGGCTGCTAATTTCTCGGAGTTGAGAGATGACACTTTGCCTGTATATGGCTTACTGGGTGTGGACGTGCTTAGGTTTTTGGGACCTATGAATTTAAAGGAGTTTAGAGAGGGCCTTGTGTGGGAATTTCCCCAAGGAATGGTTTTGTTTGGTGATCTGGCGGATTTTGGGTCTCCTCCTCCCAAAGACCTGGAAAAGGGGTTGGAATTGAATTATGCTCAAGTCGTCAAGGAACACTCTGTGTGCGACCTCACTCATGTATATTTTGCGTTGAACCCCAAGTCTGTGTATACTGATCCGTTCAGTTGTTTTGAGGAGTCTTCTGTTGAGAGGACTGTAGAAAAAATGCTTAGTTTGGAAACCATAGGTATTGTTGATAAGGAATTCAGTGATTTCGATAAGAATATGATTGAGTCCTTTCGCTCCTCCATTCGCTTCATAGATAACTCTTACTATGTCAGTTTGCCTTGGAATGAAGAAAAATTAAAATCGGTGCCTGCTAATCATCAGGTGTCTTTGTCAGTTTTGAATCGCGTATCGAAGAAGCTGACGGAACAGGGGTTGTACGAAGATTATTGTCAGGTCTTCTTAGACCAAGAAAAGGAAGGAATAATTGAAAGGATTGTGGTTACTCCTTCCGATTTTAACAAATACGTATGGATTCCTCATCGACCGGTGATAAAACAGGATTTACAGTGCACGACCAAGATTAGACCGGTCTTCAATTGTTCTTTGAGAACCGGTGGGAAACCTTCTTTAAATGACTGCGCTTATTCTGGTGTCAATAAGTGCACTGACATGCTGGATTTGCTTTTGCGGTTTCGGATGAACCAGTATTGTTCTACTGGCCGATATTCGGAAGGCCTTTTTAATGATTCGTTTGAATGACGAATGTGACAAAAATAGATTCTGCTTCTTTTTAAGATTGGGTAATGAGTTGATCTGCTTTAGATACAACACTCTTATATTTGGCTTTGTATCCAGTCCTTTCATACTGAGCTACATGGTTCGATATCATGTGGAGAAATACCCTCCTGGTCCTTGCAGGGAGATGCTTTTGGGCCACTTCTATATGGACAATCTGGTGAAAACTCATAATTCTGCTGAAGTTCTGATGCAGCTGTACTTGGAAGCTGTTTCTGTCATGGGGGAAGGTGGATTTTCCTTGAGGAATTGCTGTAGCAACAATGAAGTGCTTGCTAAGCGAATGTTGCAGGATAACAGTCTCTCCTCCCACGGTTCTGACACTGAGAAGGTATTGGGCTATTTGTATAACCCCTCCTCTGACAAAATGCGAGTAAGTTCTTGCATTGAAGGAAGATCAGTATCCTCTAAGAGGGATATTTTGTCTGTAAATTCCTCTGTATTTGACCCCCTTGGCTTAATGCTCCCTGTTACTATTAAAGGTAGGATCCTTCTTAGTAAATTGTGGAAGTTGAAAGTATCTTGGGACCAGCCGGTCCCACCCGATATTATGGTTGACTGGGAGAAGTTGTATAAGGATCTGGTACGTATTGGGGAGCTTGAATTCGACCGTTACTCCGTGGCTTCCGATTCTTCAGCCACGTTGATAGTGTTTTGTGATGCCTCGAACCTGGCCTATGGAATCGCGGTATATTTACATCAGCATGGAGAAGCCAGACTGATATTCGCTAAAGCCAGGGTTGTTCCCTCTGTTAAGAGAACCTTACCCACCTTGGAGCTGTTAGCGGTATATTTATGCATGAAGCACATTTCTGTTCTGGTGAAAATACTCCCTTTGGAAGTGCTCAGTTCTGTGATTATCGCTGTAGATGCACAGGTAGTACTGTCCTGGATTTTATCTGACAATGTCCATACGAAATGTCAATTCACTCGTAACCGGTTAAAAGATGTAAAAGCAATGGTAAAAAATCTTAGTGATAAAGGTTTGACAGTGAAGTTTAAGTATGTGAAGACTGATGGCAATCCTGCTGACTTTGTCACGAGGGGTATGTCCCTGAACAAATTTAAAATGATTTTTACTCGTTGGTTATTCGGGCCTGAATGGTTGAGAGGAGATAACTTGATCTGGCCTAGTTATGACCTGAATTGTCTTAATCCGGCTAGCCAGATGTTGATCAGTACAGTTACTGATTGTGGTCTTTCAGGGCAGTTATATAATTGAAGTAGAGAGATTTTCTTCGCTGAAGAAGCTCATTGGAGTTTTGATTGCTGTATTCCGATTTATATCAAAAATGAGAGGTATTGTTCTCGACTCTAGTATTAAGGCGAGATTGCACTTGCTCAGAATGACACAAGAGCTGTTCCTTTCTAAGGAAAAGAATTATTTGTCTAAGTCTGATGGCGGTGACGCCCCCCCTTTGGTTTCTAAATTTAATTTATTTTTGGATGATGAAGGATTGATTCGCTCACGAGGTAGAATTGTTAAATCTATTTATTTTTCTGATGCAGCCCTTCATCCTATTCTGCTTCCTAAGTCTTGTCATGTTACAAGTTTGATAATCATGGATTGTCATTTGAAGTGTAAGCATCTGGGAATTGCTGCTACGCTTAGCAAAATCAGAATGTTGGGATTTTGGATACCCAAAGCTAGACAAGCTATTAAAACGGTGATATCTTGTTGTGTCGTTTGCAAAAAATATAACACTCTTTCCTTTAGATATCCCAAGGTTACAAATTTGCCTAAGCATCGGGTTAATTTAGTTAAGCCGTTCTTGCACACCGGGATCGATTTTACTGGCCATTTGTGGGTGCATGAAGGTGATGAAACTAAAAAGGTGTATATTTTAATCTTCACCTGTTTTAGTGTGCGAGCTATACACTTGGAACTGTTGCCTGATATGACCACTCAGTCTGTGGTTTTGGCATTTTTGAGATTTTTCAATTTTTATGGGGTCCCTTCTCACATTTATTCGGATAATGCAAAGTCCTTTGTGGCGGGTTGTGACCTTGTTAAACAGGTTTATTTGTCTGACGAATTTAGAGGGACAGTTGATGCCCATCTTATCAAACACCAAACGATACCTTTATATTCTGCTTGGTACGGTGCTGTGTGGGAAAGATTAATTCGAGTTGTAAAAAGTTGTCTTTTCAAGGTTATAGGACGTAGGAAGTTAAGTTATTTTCAACTTTTGACGGTTCTGTCAGATGTGCAAGGATCTGTTAACGATCGGCCCTTGACCTATCGTTGCTCTGATGACTCTGGCTTGGAGGTGATTACTCCTAATGCCTTTGTGCATCCCTTCCATAAAAACTCTGTGTTTTTGTCCTTATAAGAAGATTGTTTCCTGAATAACCCCCCTAGTAAAGAAGATCTTATTGAGAGTCTGGGATGTAGAGATGAATTCTTGAATCGTTTTAAAAGGCTATGGTATGAACAATATCTCTTGGGTCTGAGGGAGTTGTCGCAGGATCTTTACCAATCTGATTTTGAAAATATGATTAAGCTGGGTGATGTCGTTTTGATAAAAAAAAACCTATGAAGCCTCGTCCTTACTGGTCCTTGGGAAGGGTGGTTAATCTAACTTCTGGGTCGGATAGCTTAGTTCGGTCAGCTTTAATCAGGAGAAGTGATGGCAGCACTCAGGAACATTCCTTAAAGAACTTGTGTCCTTTAGAACTTTCCATAACCCATTCTCACCAAGCTTCTAACGATGGAGAGGGCAATTCTCTGAGCTCGGGGACTAGTCGGGACAGGGAAAACTTTCAGTCTAGGCCTGTAAGGTCTGTTAAACCTTTAAATGAAAGAAATCCAGAATACGTTTGGTATTAGATTGTTGTTTGAGGATTTTTTCTTTTTGTCTTTTTTCTTTTTAGGGAGAGTGTGCAAATTATCTTTCACTATCTTTCTTTCCCTTTTCTTTCTCCTATTTCGGTTCTTCCTTCCTTTCTTCTTAACCCCTTTCCTACCCCCTTCCCTGGCTTCCCCCTTTTTTTATGTCACCTAACTCCCTTATGCCCGTTGATTGGATGCGACGTTTTCGCGCTAAATTGAGGCACGTGTGTGATATTTTGAGTTAAAATAGTCAGTTGTGAACAAGGCTTCGAGGGGACCAGAACGGTCGAACTGTCGGTCTCGGATAAAAAGGGACGCCTGGAATTTACTAAGGCGTTGTACAACTCTGTCTTGACGAGACATTAAATTCGTTGAAAAGAAGAACCTACTTTTCTAAGACACTTGAAAACTAATACTATTATCGAGAAAAGATAATAGAAGTTTTGAACAGAAGAACCTAGTTTTCTAAGACACTTGAAAACTAATACTATTATCGAGAAAAGATAATAGACGTTTTAAACAGAAGAACGAAGTTTTCTAAGACACTTGAAAACTGATACTATTATCGAGGAAAGATAATAGAAGTTTTGAACAGAAAATTCGCCGCAGGGAAGTTTTCGAAGATACCCGAAAACACCAGAATATTCAGCCTTAAGAAATTTCGACCTTGCTGAAGGACTTCGAAAAACGAATTTCCAGGAAAAAGAAAGAAAAAGGGAACTTTTAACCAACACAAACTCAAAAAATAAAACCCACAAGAAAACGAACTTTCTAAATGCTCCTTTCGTAAAAGGGCGCCCAGAAGCTTCCAGTAAGTGATCCCCTCCTTTTTCCCCCCTTCTTCCTCCTTCTCTATCTCTCTTTCCTTCTATTTCCCTTCACTCTCTCTCCCCCGTTTTGGTTACTACTACAAGACTCTTGTAAGCCAGATGGACATTTTTGGCAGCCCATAGAGGTCACAAACCTTTCCTTTAGATATCTTTGTTAATAAATTCTATTTCTCCTATTTTTCTCTTTTTGTTTGTATTTTTTTCCTTCAGTTTCAGAGTTAGTAGTAACGATTAATTGTTTAAGAAGAATTAACTTCCACGGGACAAAGTGGATAATAAAATTTCTTCATTATATAGTAATCCATAACCAAATAAATAAGCTCAATGCAACTAAGATATAAAATAGAGCTTGTCATAGAAGAACACAAATTTAAGACTGTAAATTATATTTTACATTAATTTATTGTTTGACAAAATATTCAAATAAGATATATAAAAATTTCCTTAATCCGCGGAGTTTCAAAGAAATGCATTCTTCTCATCAGAGGAAAGATATTAGCAAATGAATTTATATATAGGAAATCGTTATTTTAGGATTAAAAACATTTTTTTTAGCGATTTTAAAATAGTTAAATCGTAGCCATTACAAGGCTCATTTTGATCTCGGTAGTTTGAATTGAATTGTCTCTCGTTATTTATTAAATATGGCAGATCAAGATAGTCTTATCGTTTAACTTGATTTGGTCTGGTCAGTTTATGTGAGTTTTGGAATATGACGGCTTAGATCATAAAGACTTTTCGTTTTTTTTTTTTTCTTTTTTAATTCGGGTAAACTCTAGACTTGCGCCGAAATTACCGTATATTTAACAGATGGACAACTACAAAATTGCTTTCAAATTTCGAATCATCATGAATTCACTCGTTTTTCCAACTGTTAACAAAATAGTAAAATGGCTGGCATTAATATGAAGAAACGGACAGGAAGTCTATTAAAGTTCGTAGTTAAATTAAAATTCTTAGAACTTTTCAATTTGAATTCCAATACATGGGTACGTTTACGATTGCTGTCTCTACTCCACTTCCGATTTATCCTCACCATGTTAAGAATTTTTTTTAATGGATTTTTTTTAATGGATTTATCCTCACTATGTTAAGAATTTTTTTTAATGGATTTTTTTTAACGGTATCTTTCGTTAACGTTACTATTGTAACGTTAACGAAAGATACCGTTAAAAAAAATTAATGTGAATTTTTACTGACGATTTCTGACACTGCTAGTGTACCAAACCACTGTACCACTGTACCAGTATACCAGTACCACATCTCGGATACCACAGGTTTAGTTCAATTCAAAAAATGTTTCGGAAAAAAAATCCATTGTTGCTTTAATTCGGAAAATGTTTCATTTAAACCATTTATTTGTTCGGGGGAAAAAAATAAATAAATAAAAATATATCACAATTTTACTTTATAAAAATCCAATGTCGCTTTCATTACAAAATTGTTTTAAAATGATATTTTCTTACGCAGACTTTTAAATAAATGCTTTTACAATTATATATTGATACATTTTTATACAATAAATGTTTGGGTTTTCAAATATTTTGTGTTCGGAAAAAAAAAAAAATTCTTGTTTATTGTTTATCTGCCGTGTTAATTGGAGGTTTTTTTGTTTTTTTTCATTATTTATTTATTTCATTTGGAGTGAAATAGAGTTAATAAAAGAATTAATAATTTTATTTTATTTTAGTAATAAACATAACGAAATAGTAAGTCGTTTTTACTAAAATACATTTTTTCTAGTAATTAAAAAAAATAAAGTTCGTTTCATTTTATTTTCGAGTTTTGGATTCGATTTCTAAGTTTAATGGGTGGGACGATTTTTTTAGGGGTGATTTGGTCAGGGTATTCCGTCATCGACGTTTACAATAAAAATTACGAAAATGCATCGAGTAGAAAGGTATTTATAGTTAAAAGTAATTTTTACGAAAAATTGGGTAAAATTACATTTTTCTTAGACGTTATAGATGTCAACATATGGATTATCTTTCCTCGTTGTTTATATTTCGTGCTGTACGTAATTGAGAGCGCAGACGTGTGTGGAAGATGTGGACTCCATCATAAACCAGGAAATTATCCTACTCGCGGCAGTACGTGCTCAGCATGTGGTTGTAAGAACCACTGGACCAAAAGGTGCCAGACCACTGGACCAAAAGGTGCCAGACCCGAAAAACTAAAAACACCAACAGGCAGCCACAAGCAAACAAGCTAACCAAGCAGAGAAATTTTGGACCGGAATGGGATACGTTTAAAACCCAGCAGAACTGCATAAACGCACAGCAAGATGAAATGGCAGGTGATGTTGAAAGAATGTTTTTATATCCAGTAAATCAGAAAGGGGGCAACACCTCCCGAACAGAAGCATTTGTCAACCTGGACATCGTCCCCCCAAACAGAAAAGGCATTCATGAGCTAAAGGTGGACACAGGCGCAGAAGGGAGTACACTTCCCTTACGCACGTCCCGACAGATGTTTCCCAAACATGGGGACCAGAATGGGCATCCACGTCCAGGCACAACCAACAAAGAAACTGCAATCCTTACAGCGTACAACGGCTCTGATATGCCACAGCACAGATCCATCGATATAAAATGTGGGTACAAGGGTCTATGGAAAGCAATAAAATTTTATGTGGTCACATCAAATGGACCTACCATATTAGGATTACCCTCCATCCAAGATTTGAAATTGGTACTGTTCCATACGGAGAACAGCATGTACCCCAGTTGATCCTCCATCAAACACCACCATAAATTCTATGAGAGATCTCATGGAAGCCTATCCGGATCAATTCAACCGGATTGGAAACTTTCCAGGAGAGTTACCACATCGTACTTCGCAAGTACAAGTACAACCAAGAGACGAGAAGATGGACTCCAGCGACTGTTAGACAAGTCTGCATTGAACCGCGTTCCTACATTGTATAGACGTCATCAGGACAGATTCTTCGCAGAAACCGCAGACATCTCAAGAAAGTTGCCCACACATGCAATATGACACAATCAATTACACATAATACATCCTCGCGTCATACTCAAGTCACACCACCCAATGTACCAGGCTCAGTGGCTCATCACTGGCTCACATCCTGTTGAAACTACCAATTCGCATGCAAGCATCTGCCCGCTATCTGCTGAAACACATAGCCCTGCAAACCATCTGTAATAATCACAAGATTGGGGGGGGGGGTTTGTGTCATAACCCCCCCCCCCCAAAAAAAAAAAGATACGATCTGTTGATAAGTTCACTTGTAAAAACTCATCCAGCAACCTCTGGTTAAACAAACAGTTCTCTTGTGAAAGAGGGATGTCAACATAGGGATTATCTTTCCTTGTTGTTTATAATTCGTGCTATATGAGTTACTTCCCTTAGAAAATAAAGATGTATTCCGTGAGCTTCATTTCGCCTCCTTAATATTATGCATTCATACTAATATTACAAAAAAACAAGCAAAAAAAAAACCTGCAACAATAGAGTAGACAATAAGAGCGTGACCATAGCCACGGTAAGAACCTAAATGCAAGGGACATAACTCCGAAAACAATATTTTCGATTACTCCTGTCATGGCGGCAATAGCGATAGATTAAAAAAAAGAAATTGGTACTTCTACACTTTATCGCCGAAATTGGAGACGCTATTTTCTTTCACACATCTGCCGTTAAAATGCAAGGGAGGAATCAGTATTTTAAATTATGGCCGAAGTTAAAAATAAATAACAAAAGAATTAAAGTAGATAAAATTCCGGGAAGAACTATGAAAAAAAAGTAAATAAAGAAAGTGAAAGAGAACATATATTCATAATTGTTTAATTGGAAATGTTTCGGTTTAATTAATGAAAATGGGAAAGTTTTTCATGAAACTTCTTTTTTTAATTGAAAATAGAAAATGAAATGACATATTCATAATTGTTTAAACTGGGCGAGCGCCGTTTGAAAACCAAAGCATTTATTGTATAAAAACAAGTACCAATTGTGGCGCTTACGCCAACAGATCATAAAATCTAAGGGAGATAACCAGCATAAACATAGCAAAAATAAGCATATTTTACAAGGTATAATTTGGACGCTGAAATAATCAGTAGAACAATGAAAGAATGTTAAACGAAAAAAAAAAAAAAATCAATAAATAAATACACCATTACTGTAGCCGAGTTCTGGAAATTGCTGAAGCAGTTTACGAAAAGGAAACAAGTTAGCGAAGTTAATCAACGAACTCAAAATAAACCAATGTTAAGTAACCAAATAAACTTATTAATTAACGTACACAAAACAAAAGTAAACAACCTGTTACAATGAAACGATGTTTATCAATCAAGAAGTTGTTGTCCAATTAGCCTAAGAAAAATGCGTCCCTTATTTAAGAGAAAAAAAAATCTTTGCGCAGAATCTTTGAACGTTGTAATTTTTTCCCCCTTTTGTTTTTAATATATTTGTACATAATAGTAAACAAAAATAAAATAAACTTTAATCATAGACACAAATGACTGATTACCTAAAATAAGGAAAAACAAATTTCTTATTTTTTAATTTTTTTACTTTCATTTTAAAAAAACAAAATGGTAAATATGAAGAATTACTCCATAATCGAAAATTCCTTTAAAATTACCACTCTTATGCTGAAAACCAAAATAACGTTTAACTTTCTTTTTTCTTTCTTTCTTTTTTTTACATGGGTGGGTGTCACCACTTATCAAGGCCCGAAGGCCACTCAGGGATAAGGGTTATTGTGTGTACAATAATCAATGAGTATTGTAGTAATCATTAGTATTGGGGGTTTTGATAGAGTGTCTTACTTAAGGGAGTGGTTTGTTAGGAGTTTGTTTATGTTGGACTTGAAGACGTCCAAGTTGTAGTCAGGTGGGAAACAGGCAAGCGGCAGAGAGTTCCACTGGCGTGCAGTTCTAAGAAAGAAGCTTTGCTCATGGAATCTACATTTGGATTTAGGCACAGATAAAGAGTGGGGAAATTATTGACAGTAGTTTCAGCCAGACGGGTGTTTCTCGTGAAAGATTGGCGAGAGGGACGAGGGATTGGAGCTCAGACGAGCACCTGCCATGGAAATAACGATAAAACAAAGACAGGCTCGCAACGTCTCTTCTGTTGGAGAGAGGTTGCAGGGAAGAGAAAAGGGTATCCCCCACTAAACCACAAAGTCTATTTTGTACTCTGTCAAGGCAGGATAGGCTGTTTTTAGCAGCTCCTGCCCAGATGTGGCAGCAGTAATCCATCCTTGGACGTACTTGGCTTTTATATAGATAGAGAATTGCATTAGTAGTGAGATATCTTCTTTCAATTGATGCCAGATGGGGATCAGAGCGTTGATGATGTAAAGATAGAAGCTTGGTTTTGGATGCATTAAAAGTGACCAGCCACCTCTTCTCCCATTGTACCACGCGCTCAAAATCAGAGGAGAGAGAATTAGAGAGAACTTTGTCATTTACGGCCTTTGATGTGTTGCCATAGATGGTCGCGTCATCAGCATAGATGTCAACGAATGATTTAAGTATGTGTTTTGGGAGATCATTGATGTAGATCAGGAAGAGAGTTGGGCCCAGGATTGACCCCTGGGGAACTCCAGCATTAATACTGTGGACCTCTGCTTTCTGCCCATCAACCACTACTCTTATGAATCTATCAGAGAGAAATGATTTAATGATTGAGAAAACATTTCCAGTAATACCGTAGCTGGAAATCTTGTGAAGTAGGCCCTTATGCCATACCTTATCAAAGGCCTTCGATATGTCAAGAGCAATTGCCCTGGAAAAGAAACCTTTAAAATTACGGCAAATTAGTAGTTTCCAAGATATGAAGAAATGTACGTTTTAAAAACGTGGGGGATCACTTTTCTATAATAATTTAACGTAAAATGATTTTTGTTCGAGGGGGGGGGGGATTCTTTCCACCCTCGGAAAATCGTTTAAAATTACCTCTAAATTTTAAAATTCCAGGAAACAAGTAGTTTCCAAGATATGAAGAAATACTCTCATTTTATGGTCACTTTTTTTTAGGGGCGGGGGCTGCCGGTTTGTTTTTCGTTCTTTTTTTGGAGGGGGATATTCAATTATAGAACGTATAGTTTTTTAATAGGTGCTTTTCTTCTGCTCGGTTAATGTCGACGCATTTACGTTAAAACGGTTAATTAAACTGCATAAGCACCTATTAAAAAACTATACAAGTTCTATAATTGAATATCCCCCTCCAAAAATAAAGAACGAAAAACAAACCGGCAGTCCTCCTCTCAAAAAAAAAAAAAAAAGAAAAAATGGTTACCATAAAGTGAGTGCATTTCTTCATATCTTGGAAACTACTTGTTTCTTGGAATTTTAAACGTTAGTGGTAATTTAAAAGGATTTTCCGAGGGTGGAAAGAACCCCCCCTCCCCCCGAAAAAATCGTGGCTACAAAGTGGGTGTTCATTTTACGTTAAATTAATATAGAAAAGTGATCCCCACTTTTTTAAAACTAATATTTCTTCATATCTTAGAAAACTACTCGTTTGCCCTAATTTTAAACGTTATTTTCGTTTTCAGCAACCCCGAAAACCTATAAGAGTGGTAATGTTCAAGGAATTTTCGAAGGTGGAGTAATTCTTCATATTTACCAAACTTTAAATACTTCAAAATCTCCTTCAAAAAAGTTTTTATCATCCTGACGCTGACTGATATAAGGAAATAAGGAAAACAAATTTCTTCTTTTTTTTTTCGTGTAATCATTTTTTTTTTTTTTTTTTTGGTCTCATTTAACATTCTTTCATTATTCTACTGATTATTTCAGCGTCCCAAATTATATCTTGCAAAATATGCTGATTTTTGCTATGTCTATGCTGGTTATCTCCCTTAGATTTAATGATCCGTTGACATAAGCAGCCCAATTGTTTTATTAAAATTCTATTTTCTTACACAAACTTTTCAATAAATGTTTTTACAATTATTTTGATAAATTTTTATACAATAAATGTTTTGGCCAAACTAACATTGGCACGAGAAAGTTTTCTCGATAATATAGAAAGGGAAGATGTTTAGTTTATCTTCATTACCTCCCTTTATACTGAATTATCACCCTTGTTTACTTTATACTAAATTATGTCCCTTGTTAACTGAATTATCTCCCTTATTGCCTCTTCCATGAAATAAATGGAACAACCTGGAATAACAAAAATAATTCCCGTTTCATGACGAAATTAACGTTAAAATCTTTTTTTTTTTCTTAAAATCAGATTATTTTATTAATTTCCCTTTTCTAAAGTGAAAGAAATACAGACAGGTAAGAAATTGTTTCCACTGTATTCATTTTACATCAGAATTTTAAGTTTGAGTTAAAAAAAAAAAGAAAAGAAAAAGCCATCCGTTGTAAATGTTTCAATTTGACGCAATTAAAAAGAATTTAACAAGTACATTTTAGGCTTTGAGGACATTTTTTGTTTTTATGGTGCTTGTTCAGAAAAAATCAACGGGTCGATTTTTTTTTTTTTTTTTTTAAATATGTCGTTTTAAGCAAAAACAATATTACGTACTTAATTGTCATGTCGAAAATAGTAATATATCAAAAAAGGTGAAAATTCATCGCGTAAAACAACTGCCATAGTATTTTCATTTAAAAAAAAAAAGTCTGTTGCTATGTGGCTTAAATATTAATCCCCATAAAAATGTAATTTATAATTTGCGTTCCAAGTAATGTCCCCTGTCTATGAACACTTCATCGTCTACTTTATAATATCTAAGAAAATACAATTTTACCCAATTTTCCCTAAAAATTACTTTGGTGCATGTCTGTATGTTTATACATCAAAAAATCAAAATATTGAAAAAAAAAATATTATACGTACTTATTATGGAATCATATTCTCATAAAAACAAAATTCACTTAATTTGATCAAGTAGGTTTTTTATAGCGGACAAACAATTTGTTATAATAGTAATGTCGACATAATGTTCTGACTTAATTATTTAAAAGTTATTATTTAACATGGGAGGGGGAGGGTCTTGTAATGTGTCGCTTTTTCATTGGCCGGCAACGCTCGCATGTGAAAGACCGAGTTATCTCCCAGCGGTGCACTTCCCCTCCTTTCCCTTTCCTTGTGGTCTAAAAATCCAAACGTGGCTGCTTCTACTCCGTCTCATAACAAATTTTAATGATAATAGTTGTCGAGAAAATTTTAAATATAATATTATATTAACCTTATACCCATGAACGTGTAAACTTCAGCATAAGATGTTCTCAACGTATGACCAAACAAAGTAGTCCAATGGGTTCAGGTTGGAGGAGGAGGAAGGGCCAGATAGGGATTAGGGTACAATGTCGTAGCACTCCTTCTGAAGCCAAGCCTGGGTCTCTTTGGACTTGTGGGCCAGCGCCGAGCCCTACTGCAACACCTAGGGTCTGTTAGCGGCTACCTGATTGCACCAGGGTATCACCACACTCTTCAGCACATCCAGGTACATTTTGGTGTTGAATTCAAAAAAGCTGACTTCGAAAATATGAGGTGGCATCATATGGCTCTCACTTGAAACCACACCAAAGACCATAACCATGGCTGGAAACTTTTTCATAACCCTTGGCACGTCCATGTTATTCATGGCAATCCAGCGATGTATTTTGAGGATGCTGGCAATGGTCCTGTTTTCATAACTTGGATTGGTAAAGAGCATAAGTTGTATAGTGGTGCACTGGAGTGTGTGGCTCATTTATTTTATAACACTGTTAAAATATGGTGTCTAGGCCTCTTCTTTATATCTAATATGTGACATTCAGCATCTGGAAAAAAATTAAAAGACTCGCTTGTGAACATTGTGTCACTTTCAGACATGATAGAATGATCTTATTGCTCTTGGGATTTTTTACACAACTGGCAAAGTAGTAGATGGTTTGCAATAAAAAAAGAAAACCAGTTTTCATAAAACAGAAATGGAATCATGTTGTCTTTTCTAGGGCGATAATTTTATCGTTCCACACTTTATCCTTGATTTACTTTGCGTGAGTGAAAAGTTATGATAGTGGTGGCATTTTGAGACATATAAACATTCTGAGATTAACTTTCCATTTTTCGAAATTATAATAAATGTTAACCAGTTTAATAATGAAAAATGATGGATTTTTTTTTAATAATAAAATAAAAAAGAAATAAAAACTATTATTGGATCTTGTTTTGATTTAACTGTAAAGTTGGAGATCTATTTTTTCTAAGGGAGAAAATTTAATTTGGAATCCGTCTATAATGTATTAGTTTCTGCTGTATTTCTGATCCATTAATAATCTTTCTAATCATATTTTATCAGGGGTTGTTAGAAACTTTATTACAGATCTGAGTTAAGATTTCTTTCATAATTATTTTATTCACTTTATTAGTTTTCTCATCTATTAATAAAGAGTTCAGTATTTACATACAATAAAAATATTAACCACAGGGATTGTGTCATATAAATATCTAGTATCAGAGTCTATTGTATAAAAGTATATTTATGTAATATTGTGATATAGTGTGTGTCTGATTTATATTTTATCTAATATAAGAATTATTAAATAAAATCTCTTTTTTATTTACAGGGACAGCAAAAATGGAGAAAAACCATTGTATCTGATGCACATATATGGGATATAAATTTTATTCTTAAATATATTGATAATGATTTAAAAGTTTTCATTCACAATGTTAAGGATTACAAACTTACTTTATAATACATTAACATCAATTCCCTTAAAAAGTTCCCATTCAAAGACGGACTTTCAAAGACACACTGGAGTGTGTGGCTCATTTATTTTATAACACTGTTAAAATATGGTGTCTAGGCCTCTTCTTTATATCTAATATGTGACATCCAGCATCTGGAAAAAAATTAAAAGACTGGCTACTCGAATGGTCCAAGGTTTATCAGATCTGCAACGCCAACTCAAAAAGGTAAACCTTTTCTCTACTGAGCGTCGGCAATTATGTAGTGATTTCATTTTGAGCTACAATCTCATCACTGAGCATTAGGATATACCTCAGACCTGTTGTTCACTCTTGTGCCAGAAATAGTTCTTCTTGAACGTAGCAAGAAACTATATCACTGACGATTTCAGTTAAACCAGCGGGATGCTTTCTTAAGCAGAATATTTGGACCTTGGATTAGACATCCAAGTGTGGTAATACATGCATCAACAATAAAATTTAATGTGAATGTACCTATTTACTATGCCTCCCCACGGGACAGAGTTAGACACCAGGGTCGTTTTTTAACGTGGAGACAAGGTACAAAAATAAAAATTGTCTCAGTCGTGAAGGATTTCTCCTCCACCGAAAGAGAACAAGAAAATGAAGTGCAGCATCTGAAGAACAATGTGAATGTAGATAAGTGCTAAACTACCGTCTCTTTTCTTTCATAAATTTCTATCAACCTTTCCTTATATGGTATTTGAAGCACGATTTTTTAAATATATTTTGCCAAAAAAATTCAATTGAATCGAACAGACCTCATTTACTGGTTCATCTAAGTTAAGGATACATATGCAACAACACATGGGGGGGGAAACCTTATTCATATGAAGTTTGTTGTTTATAAACCACACACATATCAGTTAGACTCGAGGGCTGCTTTCTTAACCAGAATCTCCGAACCTTGAAATGGACTTCCAAGTGAGATAATACATGCTTCAACACAAAAATTCAATGTGAATTTCGACAGGTGCTCGACTACTATAACTTTGCATAAATTTCTTATTTCTATCACCCTTTCCCTATATGTTATTTGAAGCATAATTGTTTTATTGTTGCCAAAAATATTGAATTGAATTGAACAAACCTCAATTTAAAATCACAGATGAGTGGGTATGTCAAAGAAAAGCAAAATTCTTGTCAAGGGGCACCAAGTCAATTTAAGAAAAACATGGGAACTGACACTGGCAAGAAACCTTATTCTTGTGAAGTGTGCAGTTCATCATTTACAGGTTCATCAAAGTTAAGGATACACATGCGATCGCACACGGGTGAAAAACCTTATTCATGTGAGGTGTGCGGTTTATCGACAACAAACGTATGGGATCTGAAGAAACATCGTCGCATCCACACGGGTGAAAGACCTTACTCGTGTGAAGTGTGTGGCTCATCATTCCGGACAACAACTCATCTAAAGATACACATACAAACACATACGGGAGAGAAACCTTATTCATGTAGAGTGTGTGGCTCATCATTTACAAGGTCATCTACTTTAACAGTCCATATGCGATCTCACACTGGAGAAAAGCCATATTCTTGTCAAGTTTGTGGCTCATCATTCACAAGCAGTTCTTTTTTGAGGAAACATATGTGCATCCACACTGGGGAGAAACCTTATTTTTGTGAAGTGTGTGGCTCAGCATTTGCAAGATCAACTGGTTTAAAAATACACACGAAAACGCACACTTAAACACTGTCCTCGAGTGTCTAAGGTCTCTCTGTACAAGGGTTTGTCAGAACAACCTGGCATCAGGATACATTTTCCCTAGAAGTAAACCCTGACCAAATATTCCAAATCACATAGTATTCACTGCCTAAATAAGATCCCGTCACTATGGCTAACCCACATTAGCTTTTACAAGGAATGGTGCACCTTCAAGTGATGTTACCTCAAGTAATAGCACGAAGCTGGATACTCCACCAGACTGGATAAATTCTTGTCCTGAAATCCAGTAAGACCAAGAGACCAAAATGAAAGATATACTAAAACATATAAAAATGGTTCATTGGGGAGAAAAAAACTATGTTCTCAATTTCTTTACTAACTCAGTGTTTGAGAGATAAAGAACTTTAATAGAACATTCAAATATTTATGTATCTCATATAAAGTTCAAGTGTTAGCCCCAGGTTATGGGCCCCTTGGTTTCTGAGAACTTCAACTGAAGTAAAATAAAACAAAAAAGTTGAGACAGAATTTGAATGCCTAAGGGAGAGGACTTGAATGCCTACTATACACTGTTCCCGAGTTTCTAAGGTCTCTCTGTACAGGGGTTTGTCAGAACAAGCTGGCATCAGGATACTTTCCCTATAAGTAAACTTTGACCAAATATTCCGAATCACATAGCATTCACAGCCCAAATAATATCTCTTTTCTCTTGCTAACCCACATTAGCTTTTACAAAGAATGTTGCACCTTCTCCAAGTGATATTACCTCAAGTAAAATCATGAAGCTGGATACTCCACTAGATTAGATAAATTCTTGTCCTGGAATCTCGTAAAACCAAAATACCAAAATGAGAGATCTGCTACAACATATGAAAATGGTTAATTGGGAAGAGAAAAATTATATTCTCAATTTCTTTACTAACTCAGTGTTTGAGAGATAAAGAACTTTAATGGAACATTCGAATATCTATGTATATCATATAGAGTTCAGGTGTTAGCCCCAGGTTGTGGGCTCCTTGATTTCTGAGAACTTCGATCGGAGTAAAAGAAAACAAAAAAGTGTACTATGAAGACCTAAAAAATGATTTACAAACGACATGGTCTCTGAAAGAAATAAACATTATACCAGTTGTGATAGCAGCAACTAGCCTAATAAAAAAGAATCTTCAGAAATACTTTGAAACAATCCCTGGAAGATCAAGCTGTAAGGAAATACAGATAGCAGCCATAAAGGGAACAATGTCTATCCTTAAAAGAACCCTCATATATAAATTTAAATCATAATGAAATCAAGCATTATCTCCAGGAGGAGTTAGCGCCCTTGGTTTCTTAAAACTAACTGAAGTAAATTTTTAAAAAGTTGAATGCGTACTATATATGCCCATATATGTATTAGACATATTCTTTTGGACTATGTTAAAACCATTCGCGAGTTTCCATTTATAAAATAACTAGCCTAGGTGCCTGGCGTTTCCCGGGTGTTTGAGTTGAGCAAAAAGAAAAAAAAATTAGTATGCAGACAGGCTTTATTGTGAAGAAGGAAAAGAATCTGAAAAAAATGTGACGTCTTTGCTGTTGCGTCCATCACCAAACCAGAAGTGACGAGTGTTTAAATTAAGGCTAGTCAATCGAAAAGAGGGGATGACTTTCGAAAATATCAGCGAAAAAAGCGACCCCTCCTTGTAGAAACGTGCTCAGTTGAAGGTGAAGGAATTAATGTTTTTGGACATTTTTTTTTATATTTGTCGTCCAAAAGGTCGAGCTTAAAAATGAAACCAGTCTCGGGAAAATATGTTGCTTCTGTCGAAAGTTTTAGGCAGACAGAAAAACATATATGCATACATACATACATACATACATACATATATACATTTAAACAGACAGATGAGATTTATATTATAGGTTAAGCAAGGTTAAAGAAAAACATTGCCTTATTACGTATGAAGATCATTAATTCCTTGTAAAGAAATCTTATTTAATACACAGACATATTGTGTAGAAGCCTCATTATTGTGGAATATGTGATTGATTATATGATTCATGTGTGTGAAGTATATGGGAAATAACTTGAGTGCCTACTAGACAGGAGAGAACGTGAATACCTACTAGACAATGTCCTCACTTGTCTAAGGTTTTTCTTATATATGCGTTTGTCAGGACAACCTGGCGTTGGATAGTTTCTTCTACAAGTAAACCAAAATAATATAGTATTTGAAGTTCAAAAAAATCCTCTCGGTATGGCTATCCTATAATTACCACAAACAAAAAATTTATAAGGGAAGAATTAACCATGAACGTTTTTACCACAAACAAAATATTTTAAGGGAAGAATTAACCATGAAGATTTTTACCACAAACAAAAAATTATAAGAAAACCATGAACGTTTTTACCACAAACAAAAAATTTATAAGAGTAGAATTAATCATGAACATTTTTACCACAAACAAAAAATTATAAGGGAAGAATTAACCATGAACGTTTTTACCACAAACAAAAAATTATAAGGGAAGAATTAACCATGAACGTTTTTACCACAAACAAAAAATTATAAGGGAAGAATTAACCATGAACGTTTTTACCACAAACAAAAAATTATAAGGGAAGAATTAACCATGAACGTTTTTACCACAAACAAAAAATTATAAGGGAAGAATTAACCATGAACGTTTTTACCACAAACAAAAAATTATAAAGGAAGAATTAACCATGAACGTTTTTACCACAAACAAAAAATTATAAGGGAAGAATTAACCATGAACGTTTTTACCACAAACAAAAAATTATAAGGGAAGAATTAACCATGAACGTTTTTACCACAAACAAAAAATTTATAAGAGTAGAATTAACTATGAACGTTTTTACCACAAACAAAAAATTATAAGGGAAGAATTAACCATGAACGTTTTTACCACAAACAAAAAATTATAAGGGAAGAATTAACCATGAACGTTTTTACCACAAACAAAATATTATAAGGGAAGAATTAACCATGAACGTTTTTACCACAAACAAAATATTTTAAGGGAAGAAGTAACCATGATCACTTTTACTACAAACAAAAAAATATTATAAGGGAAGGATAAAGCATTGACCTTTTTACCACAGACAAAAAATTCCAGAATAAAAATGTCTAAACCTTCACAAAACCATGTTATAAAAATTAGTAGCAAATAATAAATTCCATCATTTCAAAAAATTATCTAAATTTTCGCAAAATATTTTTGATAAGTGATGCAAAAAAATGTTAAACTGAGATGCAATGTGTGTGTGAGGGTGACTAGGTATAAGAAATTATTATTTCTGTGCGATAGCCTCCTATTTCAGGAAATTATTTTGGCACAAGAAGAAAAAAAAATAGTCATCTTCTTTTGGACGCCATGAGTATTATGGTTAGAAGCCGAGTTCAACAAACTGGCAATATTAAGCCGGAATAAACAATCATAAAAAAAAAACTTTGCAAAAGGAATGAGTAATTTATTGAATTATGAAATTCAAGCAGTTGGAATTTCATAGAAAGTAGAAAGTAAAATAAATAAGTCCATATTATGCTGCTGAAATAGTCAAATTGACATACTATGGGGAAAAATAAAAAAAAAACTTGATTAGAAATTAGCAGCTGAACTTAAAAGAAAACATTGTCTGTCCCTCCGAAACTTCAAAAGCAATCATGTTTCTTTTATCTGAAATTTGGAGAAATTATAGATTTATCGGCATAAAACTTTTTAAACATCTCGGATAATTCCAGAAAATCTTGTGCCAGAAAAATAAAGAAAATGTACTTATATTTTGACTTTATTTATTAATATATATTTTCCTAGGATAAAGTTTATTTTTTTTGTATGATATATGACGTTAGGGTGTTAAATTTGTTGACGTGTATGAGTGCTGAACTCTTCTGTTGAGGTCGAACGTTTGTGAGCAGTAAAGTTATTTTTTTAAAGTTTCTTATAGTGCCTTTAAAGTAGCAAAGAAGACGTGAACATTTTTGTTGAAAACAAACGTTTGCATGATTCATTAAAAAATGTTGTTATCTCACGTGCAGGGTTATCAATTTTGTGTTTCTAAGAGTATCTTATACCTCTACAAAACTACCATTCATCTATGCATGGAGTATTGTTGCCATGTCTGGGTAAGTGCATTTACTGCCAGTCTTTCTCTCTCTTAGTCAGCACCCAGTGAAGAGTCTCAAATTTAATAGGTTCCATCACCGTAATACAGGGTGGGCCAAAATTAGGGTCCTATCTTTAAATTTGAATAACTTCCACAAAATAAAAGTTAAACTCACCAAACTTTATGTGTGTGTAGACTGACCCTTCCGAGATTTTTTTGAAATAAACAAAACAAATTTTGGCCGAAAAACACTTCTTAAAACTTACATGAATTTATGAATTTTTAAAAATAGGACCCTTATTTTGGCCCACCCTGTATTATATTACTTTATCTGTTTTACAAGTACTTTACTGAAATATGTTCTGATGAACTCATAGCACTTATTCCTTCTTAACGTACATACACCCGAGCAACCTTACAAACAGCAAAATCTCACCCTTTCATTATTGAGTTACCGAAATGCCAGAAAGCCTTCAAGTCTAATTATTTCTTCTCTCGGTCTGCTAGATTTTGGAATTCCCTCCACGTTTCCTGTTTCCCTGACTGTACTGACATTATGATTAGTGTAAAAGTTGTACACATAAATATTTTAATACAATATTTGAGTTTAATGAGACGGAAGTAGAATTAGGGTTAGAGTTACTTGAACGCTAACACTAACCCTACTTTTCATTAAACTCACCAATTTTATTAAAATATGTGTACGAATTTTACATGAATCAGTGGTACCGGTATTCATTGTTTGTTTTGTTTTCATTTTTGGTTAATAAAAATTATTATATTAATTATTGCATCCTTTCTGAAATTGTCGATTTTATTTTTTGGTTGTTATTTAAAAACACCTTGATTTTTTATTTCTTGCTCAAAAGACCTTAATTTTCGTTTTTTATACATGTGCATTCTTTATCAATAGTTTTAAATGAAAACCAAAATGTCGCCCATTAAAAACCATTGGAAAATGCATTAGATAATAAAGGTTTTAATATCATAAAAACTACTTACTGGTGACAATTGTAAATGTGATATTTGTTCAAAACAGGTCCGAATACCCTTAAAATTAACTTTGATACAGTTGACTGGGTGATGTTCTAATCACATGTATCTCCACACCAGCCAAATTACAACTTGGCATAATGCAAGATATTGTGTGTATGTGTATGCAAAAAATAGATCTCTCATGTAACTGCTACATAACTATTCCAGAAACATGATGAGAAAGACTTTGTAGATTGGCTCAAAAGAAGATTACTCTTCTACGATCAGGAGATGATGATACTGACTTCCCAAGATCATGGCGTGATGACCCATGCTTTTAAAGAAATCCCAACAACGAAAACTGCAGGCTATACCACACCGATGTAAAGGAAATGAACCACCTAACACCCAGTTATAATATTCTGCTAGGTGACAGCGACTATACAATGTGGCACATAAAGTGTGTAAATCACTTGACCATCTGTCAAGAAATGAATAACAATCTAGTGTAGCAGTAAATCTTGAGAATTTATACTAGAAACGACTATGGGAAATAAGTTATACACTACATACTATGTATATGCAATTTCTTCCGCTATGGACCCTCAAAATGGAGCTGTTAAACCTGACATTGTAATATGGTACAATCAGGAGAAAGTAGCAACTTTATTTGAAGCCCGTGTCCCTAATGATGCTGGCTTTAACAGAGCTGAGAGGGAGGAGATAACTATAATTACAACATTCAAATGTACGACATGAAACAAAGCTGGAAGATCGCTAACATTCCAGTAATCATAGCACCTACTGAGCCTATGATACAAGAATAAAAAAAAACTACCTAATGAAGATGCCTTGTAAAATAAGTGTAAGACAGATCCAAACAATTATGCTTAAAGGGACTGTAATATTACGGGTACATTAATGAAGACACTAGAGACAGGATCGATTACAATGTGGACTTGTTTATTTTCATGAGCTGACTACTACTGATACAAGCACTGATCAAGGGGAAGTAACTCGATACATTAAAGAGTTCCTTATACTGTTACAGGGACCGTTATGATTCTGAAAATATCTCGAAGTTGGAGAAGAGGAATGTACACTATCAGATAAGATGCCTCATCCTCTGCAAAATAAAAATAAATAAATAACAGAATGAAAAAATAGAGGAAAGTATTTTTGTGAAATGTGTTGATTATCTTTTGCAACGACACATGTGAAATTTGATAATTAAATTTAAAAACGGAGAAAACTGTTATTATTGTGAAGGGTGTCATTTGTGACATTAATGAATTATAAGCAAACTCATACTCTGTTACAAAATACTTATATAGTTACAATATTTAATAAGCATTCGCTTGGGTTATTATCTAAAGAAAATTGCATGTAGAGAAATGACATTGCGTATTAGTTCTGATGACCTTGGAGAAAGATTAAATATGCACAGTATAATAATATAAGGAGACGTGTGCTGAAGAGTATACTTTGATGGTGTTGCTATGTTGAAAGAGCTATAGAGCAGTTGAAGTAGCAGGTGCAGTTGACAGGGAAAGTGAAGCGAAACCTAGAAGTGATAAAAATGGAATTGAGTGATAAATAAAGACTTGGCCAGAAGGATGTTAGTTTGGTAGTCAATTTCTTAAAACCGTCTAATGCATGCTTACATGGTAAACAGGTATTGAAACGATGATGATGATGATGATGATGATGATGATGATGATGATGATGATGATGATGATGCAAACCCTAGAAGTGATGAAAATGGTTGGTTGGTTGGTTGTTTTGTTTTATGGCATATCAACCCTTTTCAGGTTATTTAATGCCGAATCTGGTAATTTTGAAGAACGATTTTTTTAATATAGTATATTTATTTTTTTAAGTCGTATTCTATTTAACCCATAGTTGGGACCCTAACAGGTGCTACCACTCCGGGTCAGAGTGGACCTGGGAGCAATGGCAATTAAAGGGTGGCTCCACACCCCCTAAGGCCTGCAAGCTGGGGCCCTCACCATCGGATATAGTTTAAGGTTATATCCAGGACCGATGAAAATGGAATTAAGTGATAATGATAACTGTCCTCAAAATATTTGTTGCCAGAACCAGATGAATCTTGAGAAATGAACTACTAGTAGATATTTTACAGTTGATTGGAAAACGATATTATGTAAACCTTTGCTTCATTATTTAATTATTCATGTTGGGAACTTGTACTCACAGCTACTATTAAATTTAGATGAAATATGAAAGTTAACTTATGCTAAACATCAATTGATCTGTTTGATTAGACAGTGCATTTGTGGCATAGTCCCATGCCATTTTGGATGATAATAGCGCCTTAGTGTACGGTCAAGAACCACACTGACACAATTTAAATTGAATATAAATATTATGGTTTAGTAAAGTAAGAAAAATGAAAGGTTTATGCAGACACCCTGCGTAATAAAATAGAAATAAAAGAAAACATTGAAAGATAATAACAGCTTCGCCAGGAAGCAAGTATTGCCTAAAACAAACCGAGTTTCGTAAATACAAAAAAGAGAAAACCGAAATTTATAATAAAACATTTTTATAGAAGAAATAAGAATATAAAATTCACTTTCAGGCTAGTAAATGTTCATAACATAAACACGTGTTTGGTGAAGAAAGTGAAGTGAATAGTAGTCACAAGTGAATATATTCCTAGGATAAATAATATGTATATGCAAATAATATACGCGTGTGAGTGTTTTGCAGTGTGACATTGTGTGTGCATGTGTGTTGGTTTACCTTGTTCTTGTTAGTGCATGTATAAATGTGCACGAGTTGATTAAAGCTGGATTCATGAACCATTGAGTTCTTTTTCTTTTCTCTGACCAACGGCTGAAGGTGTTGTGTTGCGTATACGTCCTTTAATACTGCAGCCATCTTGAGAATTCGATAATCTGTTAAAAAATCGGTGTTAAAAGGTATTTATTTTAAATTGTATGTGACACATTAAAAGAGTTCTATGTGTTGATGAATATGTGATTGACTATATGTCGGTAATAATTTTTTTTTTACATAGGCATCACCACTTATCAAGGCCAAGAGGTCACTCACTGACATAAAGTATTTTAAAAGGAAATATCATTGGTAAAGTAGTCCAAAACAATTTAATTTTCCTCATCTACTAATTTACGATCTATTCGTGTAAAACTAATTGATATTTACAAGAGGTTTATAGCGATTTCCTTCTCCATAAACTAATCCATACTCAACCTTACAGGAATTAACGTCGATAACATAAAGAAGAGAAATGATGAAGATAAAGTATTATGTAAAATGTAATGCATAAAGTAGCAATGTTTTACTTTAATAAAGACACGTGTGTAATGTATGGAATGTGCAAAAAGTCAATAAAGGGGTTTCAACTTTAATTGATTCTTTACTTTTGATATCTTTCTGTAATTTTAACGCAATCTGACTTGGAAATAAAAAAAAATGCAAACTTCAAACAATCTTTGTTTATGAAAAACAATATCTTTTAAATGTTGCCCATTTTCAGCTTTGCATATTTGTGCTCTTTCAAAAATATCATTCATGACAGATTGCAGGATCTTTGGATTGCGATTTAACTCCTTTATTGCGATGTTTTCCTTCAATTTTTGCAGGGTTTTGGGTTTGCTAACATAGACTCTTTCTTTAAGATATCTCCACAAGAAAAGGCCGGGGCTAGTTAAGTCTGAGGAACGTGGTGGCCATTTGACATTGCCATAGCAAGAGATAAGGTTGTCGCCAAAGCAATTTCACAACTTGTGTACGTTGTTCAATGCTAAACTTATCCAAAATTAATTTTCTAAAATATTATCTGTAAAATATCGGAAATAGAAAAAAAGAAATAATCATTAATGGTAAAAGCTTCAAGATTTTCAACCCCTCAGTGACGTTTTGGACACGCTGTATAAATATTATACAAGTTACAGCATTAATCATAGACTGTGATAATGGCTAAATTCATTCTGACATCAACTGACATATGCTACTTACAGCAACGCAAGGTGCCTGTCCTGTGGACAGGCACCATCTGTCTCCCGACAAAAGTGATGTTTAAAAGCAGTTCACAGGTATTTACATACAGTTTAACAGGTATTTTTGTTGTGGTGGGGTGGTTGACGTTCCACTGGGAGTTGGCTTTGATGACAGCATTAAGGAAGACTTGGACTTAGAACTAGTGATAAGGTTAAAGGAAAGTTGTTGCTTTACTTGTAAGATAATGGGTTGAAATCATGCCAGGATGTTGACAGCCATTTGGCAGAGTTCTCTGCAATTTACAATTATTTTATTTAACAGTTTCATCGACATAAAGTAAAAATTTGTCCGTTGCCAATTCATGTGACAACAAATCTAAAACGTCCCGGCGTAGCTGTCCTATATTTCATATATACGTTATATGTGTAAATTGTAACCGGTAAGTTGTAATGGGTATTGTAAATCCAATGCATTCAGACAGTCTTCTATCCTTTATTCAAGTCAAAACAAATTGCAACTTTCACACAGAATGATGAAAATCCTGATTCAGTTTCTCATCCATCTTCTTTTTCCTGAAGAACAAAAACATCTGATAAATGGTAACAAAAGTTTTTTTTAAAAAATGGTTCAAAACTTTGATCTAGACATTCATTGGGTTGACTAACCTTTTGTCTAACAGGGATTATTATGCCCTTTTAATATCGGACTCAATTTAAGATTTATAATCCTTGAACTTAAGATTTTTTACTAGCTTTTCTGGCCATGTCATCCTCACTCTTTCTGGATTTGGTTTTGTTGGAGATAGTACCGTGCTCACTCTTTCTCTTCTATCATTTTCCTGCTAAGATGTCTGGAGGTTGCAAGTCTCTTCTGCACCCGGTCCCACATTCACTGGTACCTCATCATACAATTAGTACGGCTGGTAGATCAATGATAGTAATGCATATGTTTCACTGGCGTAGCTAGACTAAACGTCATCCAGGACGGTCCGCTCAAATGTCCCCCACTTCACCCTATGCTGAATGGTTAGCTATCGTTAAATTTCCACTGACTGGTACGTTACTTCTTACATGTACAATCAAAGACAAAATGAAATAAGAAAAAACAATCAGTTCAAATTTGATAAAAAGATAGAAAAAGGAAAATCGTTATAAACTGATGAGACAAAATCAAAGATAAGAAAAGTCAATCACTAATTTTCATCTCTAAATCTTTTTGGGGGTCTGATAATACGTCCAGATCTGGTGGTTGTATCGTCGTCTGAGCCTGTTACCGCATAGAGTATTTGTTTAACAGATGACTGTTGTCTTTGTGTGCTGTTTGTTTCTATGCTGAACGAACAGTCTCTGGTAGGTTCCTGAGAAACCTCAGTGGAGTGTACCTCTGGACGTGATGTGCTTCAAGAGGGGTCTACTCTAAGGTGCTGATGATTTCGACATAGAGTTTTTCTGGAAGGGGTCTGTACTATGTACAACCTTGTTTCTCCGCCCATTTGTGTGACAAGTGCAGGAGACCACTCGTCTGCTTCTTTATCTAACACACGTACAGATTGTCCGATGTGTAGTCTATGCAGATTTTTTTGCATGTTGATCATGGTACATCTGATTTTCTTGTCTCTGATACAGTCGTGCCATTATCTTCTCCTTGTTAGCGTTCTGGTTGGAGCATTTGACTGGGATGTTCACAGCTAGCTTCCTTTGGTATAGGAGTCCCCCTGCTGATGGAATGGCATGATCTAGGGGAGTCGAACAAAGGCATAGTAATACCATGTCCAAGTCACGACCACTTGAAGCAGCTTTTTTGAATGCAGATTTCACTGCCTGGACACAGCATTCTACAAAGCCATTTGACTGCGGAAACCTGGGTGAAGACGTGTGATGTTCAAAGCCCCATTCTCTTACAAATTGCTTGAAATAAATAGAGATGAAGTGTGGACCATTGTCACTTATCATTCTCTCCAGAATTCCTTGTTCTTCAAATATTTGCTTTGTATGTTTGATGACTTCATGACCGGAGAACTCCTTTAGCAATCTCACAAATGGAAACTTGGAATAATAGTCCACAATGAGCATAAAGTTAAGACCGTCAATGTGAAATAGGTCAGTGGCCACTATCTGCCCTGGCTTCACCGGTATCTCGTTGGGCATCAGGGGTTCAGCACTCTGCACTTTTTGGTGCCGCTGACAAATGGTAAATTGTTGTACCATGTTGTCTATGTCTTTGTTGTGCCAGAAAATAAAACTTTTTGCTCGGAGTTTATATTTCTCCATCCCACGGTGTCTATAATGTATTTTCTGTTATACCTCTTGTTGCATTAATTTGGGTATTATTATTTGGTTTGATTTTAATAATATGCTATTTTCGATGGACAGTTCATCCCGATAGAGCCAATAAGGTCTCATATTTTTGTCCACTTCTCTGAGTGTGTCGGGCCAACCTCTTAAAATAATCTTCCTTAATTCACATAGTGTGGCATCCTCATTTGTTGCTTGGTTTAACTGGGCCAGTTTTGGGTTGAAAACTGAACAAAATCTACCCTCAGGTCCAAGTCAATAGCTTCTTTAGCTTTTTTGTTTGGTAGCCTTTGGACCAATAATAATTTCGTCTATAAGCTGAACATATGGTACTCCATACCGGACATTTTCCGCTCGGGTAGGAGCATCCACATTGTTTACAACGCTGGCATGGCACTGCATCTATTTCTTGCTTTTTCTGTTCGTCTAGTTCAGCTAGCTGTCTCATATGGTCTGTGGAAGCTTCATGTGTCCTGACACAGTTTACAGCCTCCTGCAGTGTTAGATCTTCACTCTTCGCTAGAAGTTGTTTTTGAAGATCTGGGTGCTTTGTTCCAGATATGATATGCTCGATGAGTTGTTTCTCTGTTTTCTGGATATCCCGGAATTTGCACTTTAATGCCTGCAATCTATATCGATCTAGAAAGTCATCGAAACTCTCTGACTCCAATTTAATTGTAGCTGCAGTCTTTCTTTGAATTTTTGCCAAATTATTTTTGGATTATTTCTGTCGGCCTCGTTTTCGAATGACCACGTGTTGTAACTTTTAAAGCCTTCTTCTCCCAACAGTAACAAAATGTGGTCAACCTGTTTTTCCAACTGGATATTTTTGACTGGGAAATAAAGGTTACAACGCTGCTTAAATAATCTAAATGTTTCAGTCAGGTCCGTGGATGTCCAACACATAGATGCCTCGTTTGTAGCTATTGTCTTAATGTTTAGATCCCGATTATATTAAATCCATTTTTATTTTATTTTACAGCGTCGGCTATATATATATATATATATATATATATATATATATATATATATATATATATTAATTTAAGTTTTTTTTATCCTCTCACAAAAGTTTTACATTTGAAAGACGAAAACAAAGTTTACTTACAGTTCGTAGCATAGTGCCGTGCCGTTCCGTTCGTATTATTGTTGTTTTTTCTGGTTCCTTCATTTTTTTTTTTTAGGTCGCTCATATGTTTTTAACACATTCATCTGTTCATCAGGGCATCACAAAGATAATCATCGCTGCCACCATGAAATATTATCATTTCTATGGAAGGAAGGACGACAACGCATGAGATGCAGTTATAGGAGTCATGATATGAGCTTCATTTTTTATTTTTCTGAAAAACCCGCCGAAACAGAAGTGGTTCTATATTTTAAACTCTGTTCCTTATTGAGTTCGCTAGGGGGGGGGGTAACTGTTCATACTATCCCAACCATAGCTTTTTTTTTTTTTTTACTCTTTCTGACCTTTCATGTGTGGTGTAATCCATACCACATCTCTCGGGTGCAATAGCTAAAGTGGTTTTACTTTGTATTTCTTGTACTTGGCTAATTTCATACCTTTTACAATTTTAAATCTATGTTGTTTATAAGCTCGGTGCTGGTTGCTGCGTAGTATTCAACTTCCTTTCTGACTACCTTACCAACGGGGCATTCATTTAACACCACATGGACTTTCAAACTTTTTGTTTTCGTCCTTACTTATGGACTTCTATTACTAATATTCTTCTTCCATTTTCCATTCCTTTTTTTATTAACATGCTAACAAAGATGATTCAATAAAATTGTCTTTAATGTAAAAATGAGACCTTGTCTTTCTATTCTCCAATAGGATATCCCCACATTATTGGATGTAGCGTCTGTAATAATTACAGACTAGGAAACAGACCAGGAAAGTGGCATAGTTCGTGAAGTGAATGGTTGAAGGTCTTGTAGAGCTTTCACTTCTTCCAGTAACGGAATTGTACATTCTGGACTGATAATGTGACTCAAAAAACTGGTGACGAATCACCAAAAACACATTAACATGGGTGAATCCTCACCTGATATTGCTGAAACTACTTGAACAGTAAGTGAAGATGAGTGACATGTTTCTCAGGTGACGCACGAGAATGTCATTAGTTGTAGACAAAGCCAACATCATGCATTACTTTATTCATGAAACGTTGGAAGGCAAGCGCTCCATATAGACTCGTTACAACAGTTTTGGGTATGTCAGCTGAATTCACTGGGATCTGATCGTAAACCGTAACGAATTGCATTTTAGAGAAGATCTTCCAATTGTTCAAATGTTACAAAAGCTTGTATATCTGATATTGAGTAACGATTAAGTCTAGCAGTCACGATTACAGCAACAGCGATACTTCACGGTTTACTAGATTGAATATTTTTGTTTTATTAGCTCAGTGCTGATTGGTGCAAGCCTTTAACTTCCCTTCTTGCTTGCTCAATATGGGACCATTTCTCAGGCGAGCTGATCACATGATGGTCATTGATAGTCTCTAGTCAGATGCCAATCTTTGCAGCGCTTCAAGGCTATATACGTTATGGTATCTCAACAAATATAAAGACTAAATCGAACACACAACATCAAGTTTTCACTATGCTTTGATGAGCATCCTTTATTGAACTGCTAGAAAAGAAAAGGGAGATTAGCTTCTTTGTCCTTCATAACTAGATATTTCTACTAGGGTGTTCTGCCTCGTGGCATTTATTCCTCAGAAATCTTGCTTTCAAATACCTACAATACCTTCCCAACAGTCAAACTTTAGAAAGCGTGCATGGGGCAGACAGGAAAAATTCAAATTAACACAATGAAAACAACTGTTACATTGAAAACGCTTTATTAATTAGGCAAAAAAATCTGAAACAAAAATAAAACAAAAAGAGGAATTAAAAGGAGAAAAAAATGCTATATTTTGGACAGGATTTCCGAATTAAATCAACTCTATGGTATCTTTTTTCCTCACCCATCAATTGTTAGGTGAAAGTATGGAACAGTTATAAAGTGTCGTTTTCCTCTTTCATTAAATTATTAGGTAAAAGTATGGAACAGTTATGTCTCTTTTTTCTTGTTAGGAAAAGTTCTCCAAAAGTTATTTTAGCATGGCACGTAAACTACACAAGCGCCAACAAAATAAAAATAGAAATAAAAAATGTCTAAGAAAAAATAAGTTCTGTGCGAGTGAAGAAAGAGAGAATAAGTTAAAATTACTCAAAATTGGAGGTGGAAAATAAACACTGAATTAAATTAAACATGAATATGGTTTCATGTTTTCACTGGAGTGATAAGAAAACAAAGTCGGCAAAGAACACAAAACGAGGAATTAATGGGATATTCTTAACGTACCTCATGGCTGTGAGCAGGGGCAGCCCAGTTCAATGGAGTCGAGAAAGGCTGTGCTTTCTTTTTCAAATTCCACGGTAGAAAGAAAGAAAGACAGAATTGAAAACAAGTCTATGGCGACATCGCATGATGAGAACGCGAGTTCTTGAAAGATTGTGGTACGAGGGCAGTTAGAACAGTTTTTTTTTTTTGTTTGTTTTTGTTTTTGGAATGCCTAAATGGCTACGTTCTTCTTTAAGGAAAATGCAGGAAGGAAAGAAAGTAAAAAAGGAGAACTTATAAGAAAACTCGCATGGAGAAGTAAGAAAATGAGAAAGAGGCTCGGGGAACCAGTGTACGTTAAGTGTGTCTCCCTTTGTTGAAAGGAGCCCGGTCCGAAGACGCAACATAGAGGATGTTACTGAGGTCATGACATCACAATATTTAATGGGGAAAGCCCATAGACTGGACAAAGGATGCAGATTTCCCAGCTTAAGCATTTGGTGAAACTTTGACTTCAGTTTTTTCGTGTCTCTGCAAGGGGGTAGAACATCAGAATATGGAAGCCCCTTTGGTTTCAATGTGATGATTTGATGAGTGGGTTCGTTTGCTCACAACAAAGTTTAAGTTTGTTATGAGTTATCAGTAACAGCAATGGAAAATACAGGGGTTGATAGATGAGGCTTATGATTTCAAACTTGTGATGAAAAGTTCTGTATTAGTAACCATCGTTTAATCTCTACGCTAAAATTTAAAGTTGTGCAGTAAGTCTGAGTAAAAAAATGAAATAAGTTAAATCGGCCATTGTAAAAACCCATGTAAAGTCTCTATGTAATTCTAAGTTCAAAGGACGAGAAATTTGACTGTACATGGACACAGGTGAGTGATTGATTGACCGATTACCGTGAAACGGATGACACTTTCTAAAAGGCGAGATGTACCTTACTTATTAATAGTAAAGGAAAACGTATCACGGAATAGAAAACGAAACCATTTTTTTTTAACATAACAACGAAAGGGTTTATTTACGTGGCTAAAGGCATTTAAATTAATAAGAGACTGAAATGAGTCTGTGATGCATGAAAGATTTTGCTTAGACTGAAGATTTTCAGTTTAAACTTGCACAGGCTTGCGCATGTAAAAAATCAAATCAACCAATAAGAAAGGCTGTAATTAAAACAATGTGGTAATTCAATCAACCAATGAAGTGTCCAGATTCAAGTCATGTAACTTCTCACAGTAAACAATTTCATTTTTTATCTATATTTTACAAAAATGAGTAATATTTGATTAAATTTTGCATTAGTATAATAAAGTGTATTACTTTATTAAATATTTATTAGAAAAATAAAACATAGTGTTTCTAACTGTTTTTTTTTTTAAATATTAGAATATAATTATTCTCAATAGGAAAAATATGCGCATGCTTGCGCGTACAGAAATGGCCACCAAACATTGATAACTTAAGGTATTACATTACTTAAATTACTTGATAACTTAAGGTATTACATTACTTAAATTACTTGATAAC
>NC_136502.1:51725217-51795217 GCF_053919585.1 Euprymna scolopes
GCAACCTAAACTTAAGTGGCAATAACACATTCACTCATTGTTATCAGCGCTAATTAAAAGATGACAGAAAATAGATAGTGACAGCCAATTTCATGTCCCCTAGTGAAAAAATTTCAAATTATTGTCTATTTCGTTTCAGTATTGATTTAAATATAACAGATAAGAATATCCATTATGAATAAAATTATTTGTAAACTAGGTACTAGTTCAGCAGCCACCCAGGAATTTCTTTGGCGCTACTGATTAGAAAAATAGTTTTTTTCAACAGTATCATCTACTGGAGTTGTATTTATTATATAGTTAAAATATAATTGGAATGGTTAATCTAACATTCATTAATTTTTGTGAAAATGTATCTGTAAATAAATGTTTTGAATTATAAATATATGTTTACAGTTATTTGAAAAAATTATATACAATATATTATTATATTTATAGTTAATACTGAAAAGAAATAAACAAGAACTTGGAATGGTGGACGTCTATGAAATTGCCCTTCACCTCTAAATTAAAAAATTTATACAGTTTTTTTTTTAACTTAACATTCAGAGAAAAAAAAAATTTGAAAAAAAAAAATTCTGACTTTTATCATCTGAGACCAGTTTTCAATTATTACGTTTTACTAAATTGAACATCCAATTTGTGGCCATCATCGAAAAATAGCGACTATCTCACGTGTCTAAAAAAGAGGTTATGAAGGGAAGATCGCTTATCTGTTGCAATAGAAATTGTCTTAAAACTGTTTTTTCCTCCCTTTATCATTTGTCTTTGAGTTAAGGTGATTTCTATTAGGTTCATATTCTTTCCATACGAAGATTTAATTAGGATGAGGAGAATCCTACACATCTCTGTAAGCATAAAACACTCATGCCTGTAGGTATAAAAATTGTTAATATTTATTTTTTAAATATATTTCAGCTACAAAACCCCTTCAAGAAATTTAGTTTGAGCCCTATTTAAGGAATTAAGAAAAAAGTGGTCAACTTTAGCGAAAATGCCTCATTTCAACTTTCTTGTAATTTGTGCTTTTTCTTATTTTATTTTTCTAAGATACACACACATTAAAATTTACAAATTCATTTGAGTGGAAATTACAGCATTCAACAACACCAAACCGCTTGCGTCAAAAAGCAGGACACTTGAGAAATGGCCGACATAGTTGAAAGCACTTTTTTTTCATCAAAAATATGAATTTTTTGACCAATCAGGGCTTGATTTAAAAAAAAACTTATTTTTTGGGAGCCTCTAAAGAAATATAAAAAGGCAAGAAGAACATTTCGCGTCAGAGAGGGACAGAAGACACCAGCAGAAAGACAAGTCACAAGTGGAACGCTTGCCAAGCGAATTCAGTAGCTGAAATGACAGCTTTTCTTGCATGCCAAAGAACATTGCTTGACTCTCTCTTTCTCTCACTTCACCACAACACATAGTCAGACTCTTTCTCTCATGCTCTCAAGTCTTCACCTTCTTCCTCCTTTCCTTCTTTCATACTGGCCGCCACCTTTGCGCACATTAAAAAAGTAATTTCTTTTCTATTAATGGAAATAAACAAAAGTTTATTTTACATTATTCGGTAGCGTATTTCTTTTTATTTATGTGTTTCATGAGCAAATCAAATATTTTCTCTGTTTTCTTTGCTTTCTTACATGACCTTCATAGTTGCTTCGTTGTCTGCAATTCATGTGTTAGCTGCTGGTGGCTTGGAGAAAAGATTCTAGCCTGCAAAGTCAAGGGTGGCTTTGTTGACGTGGTTTGACCCTCTCAACCAGGAGTAATTAGCTGTTCTTGCTCTGATGATTGTATAAGAATGAAACACTAGTGACTCTAGATAAGAAACTTAATATTAAATATATATATATAAGTAGTGTGTATATATATATATATATATATATATATATATAGGTTTTGAATACATATATATATATATATATATATATAGTAAGTAGTGTATATATATATATAGTAAGTAGTGTATATATATATATAGTAAGTAGTGTATATATATATATATATAGTAAGTAGTGTATATATATATAGTAAGTAGTGTATATATATATATAGTAAGTAGTGTATATATATATATAGTAAGTAGTGTATATATATATAGTAAGTAGTGTGTATATATATAGTAAGTAGTGTGTATATATATAGTAAGTAGTGTATATATATATATATAGTAAGTAGTGTATATATATATATAGAAAGTAGTGTGTATATACATAGTAAGTAGTGTATATATATATATAGTAAGTAGTGTATATATATATATATAGTAAGTAGTGTATATATATATATATAGTAAGTAGTGTATATATATAGTAAGTAGTGTATATATATAGTAAGTAGTGTATATATATATATATATAGTAAGTAGTGTATATATATATAGTAAGTAGTGTATATATATATAGTAAGTAGTGTATATATATAGTAAGTAGTGTATATTTATATAGTAAGTAGTGTATATATATATATAGTAAGTAGTGTATATATATATATATAGTAAGTAGTGTATATATATATAGTAAGTAGTGTATATATATATAGTAAGTAGTGTATATATATAATAAGTAGTGTATATATATATAGTAAATAGTGTATATATATATAGTAAGTAGTATATATATATATATATATATAGTAAGTAGTGTATATATATAGTAAGTAGTGTATATATATATATATATAGTAAGTAGTGTATATATATATATATATATAGTAAGTAGTGTATATATATATATATATATATATATATAGTAAGTAGTGTATACATATATATAGTAAGTAGTGTATATATATATGTATATAGTAAGTAGTGTATATATATATATATAGTAAGTAGTGTATATATATATAGTAAGTAGTGTATATATATATATATATATAGTAAGTAGTGTATATATATAGTAAGTAGTGTATATATATATATATATATATATATATATATATATATATATATATATAGTAAGTTTTGAATACATATTTAGGATAAATTAAGCTAAACAGAAATGTAATGTCCAGGAAACAACACATTGTGACCTCAGTCGCAAAGCAGACAAAGAATAAAAAAGAACTCACTTTTTCTATGTAACAGTCCTATTTATTTCCTCATTTTTATGGCTGTGACTTCACCTACATGATCTCGAACGTTCTCTATGCTTCTCATGTGATCTCGAACGTTATAACCTGATCTTTTTTTGGGTGCTAGTGCATTTATTGATCCGCGCTATTTTTTAAATAGTATTTTCAAGTTTCATTAAAGTTTTACGATATCTGTTTTTATTAAATTGTTAGATGAAAGTACAGAATAGGTACACTCCACCCTCCTGTCCCCATGTTAAGAATAGCTTTCTAAATAATATTATTTCATCATGGATCAATAAGTGCATGAGTACCTTGTTTTTTTGCTACTGGTGACTTCATTTCACATGCATTTTTGTATAACTGTCCATGCTATGTGACACTTCTTCACCTGCTGAAAAACATTCTTCACCAGAATTTAGAACCTGCTCTAAGGTAAAATAAAAAACAAGAAAAAACTTAAGTCCACAAAAACATGAACAAACCAATTCAAATAAAAAGTCCCTTTCATTTTACCTTTTTTCTCCCGTCAGAAATTCCTTCCTTTCTTTATTTTTTATTTTTTGCTATTAAAATAAAGGAATTTCAATATATTTCATGAGCAACGTTTCTGTCAAAGAGGGAAGAATTGTTGTTTCTTGGGTTAAAATCTATTCCATCTATCACTTATCAATGCCAAGCTTTTGACTTTGAAGTAGTATTTTTAGCTCTTTTACATCAATCAGTTTTGAAATAAATTATCTTCACAAAAAGTGGTCGATTGTCTTTTGATTTAAGGAATGAAAACATTTGATAATATTGTGTAATTCGTCTGCTTCCTACTTTTTGATACAACATTTTAACCTTTATTAATGTATACAGGAGAAGGGAACAGTTAATCTGGTATATGTGTCAATGAATAAATATAAAATCATTTAATGAGAATTGTTTATATTCATCAAGCTAAAGAGTGATACCAGTTTTTAAATTTTACATTTAGTAAATAAATTTATTTTTCAATATATGATTACTTTGATAATTTGCTGCACATTTAAAGCGATTTTTATTTTATATAGAGTGGTTTAATGATATATATTGTTTCTTATAGAAAGTGCAGTTGTCTATGTGTATGTTTGTATGTCCACCTAAAGTTAAAAAATAATACAAAAACTATGAAACAAATACCCACAATGTTGGTATTTTCTTGATCGGCTTTCTCCAGGATGAATAAAAATATGAATCTAAAATATAGAAAAATGTATTCATTCTATGTGGGTCAACTGGGCTAGATTCCATCAGTGGAAGAGGAAATTGGTTTTCAGTGTTATTATATTTTAATTTGGAAAGAAAATGCCAACTCATTTATTGATGAACCTATTATACAGGTTGGGACAGAGCAACTAGCTTATTTTGAATATGAATTAAAACACAAGTAATGCAGGTATACATGTAATTCTTTGAACAACATTTAATTTTTATTTTTACCAATTTAAAGCGGATATCAGTAAGATGGAATCCATTCTTCTCTATACACTGAGTTAATCAAACTCTGAAGTTTCGGTCAACTCTTTCCAGCATATCGATTAGTATGTTGGCGACAGCTTGTCAGATGTTGTTTTTCAGATGAGTTAAGGTGCTAGGATGATCGTTATAAACAATTGATTTCAGATATCCCCAAAGAAAATAGTCACATGGTGATAAATCAGGGGACCATGCTGGCCAATGCAGATTACCCTTCAAAAATACCTCAACAGTGAAAGGACATTCCAACTTCATCCACTCCATGATGCTCATTGGAGTTCCTGAAAAATAAATTAAAAATGAATAATAACCAAACTTTAAGCTCCACCCTCTCAAATAAGTCCATCCTTACCATCCTTGGAGTAACCATCGTTTTAAGGTGCCAAATTTAAATAAGCAAGCTGCTCTGGTCCACCCTGTATAAGGAGAGTTGTCTATGTGTATCTTCAGCTACAGAGAAAATGGGCTTAGTAGTGGAGAGGGGAGGGTAAAATGAGCAAGTTAGGAAAAGAGAAAAATAGACGTAGAGAAATAAAAATTTTAATGTTATACTTTTGTTCGAGGACGTGCTGTATATCACTGCAATAAAAATATAAATCTAACACGAGAAATAGAGAAATAATTTTTAAAATGCAGAATCAACACATTTCTAAATGTTACATATTAACACTCGGACACACACATGTATCAAATTCTTGCAAAGAAACAAATGAGAGAAAAAAGAAGCATGACTCAAGTTTTGTTTTAAAATTGAAATAAAAGCAATTTATTCATGGTACTTTCCAAACTATGCCTGCATCTTGGTTTTAGAAGTATCTGCATTTTGCCGCCATGCGGGTTTTTCAAATCTCTCACTGGCATGTGTTTTGCTTCGCTGTTACAACACATGTAGTTCAAAATCTCTTTTTTTCTTTTGGATTCTGTATCTGCAGATTGAAGGTATAAGTTATACAACCAATCTTTTTTTGACAAATTTTGGAGTGCATCTTCTTTTAAAAGTTCCTCTCGCACTCACATGTGCTTCATCAAAAATGCTTATACTACGCATGTGCTACATGTTCATTTTGAAAATGCTTCACCACCCATGTGCTAAATGTCCATTTTAAAAGGCTTTCACTGCCCATGTGCTACATGTTTATCTCGAAAACACTTTCATTGCTAATGTGCTACATGTTCATCTCGAAAATGCTTTCACTGCCAATGTGCTACACACTTTCATTTTGAAAATGATTTCACTGCCATGTGCTACATGTTCATCTCGAAAACATTGTTAGTACCTATGGTCTACATGTTCATCTCGAAAACATTGTTAGTACCTATGGTCTACATGTTCATCTTGAAAAACACTTTCACTGCCCACATGCTACACGTTCATCTCAAAAATGTTTTCATCACAGATGTGCTACACATAAACATCTAAAACATTTTCACTGCCGATGTGCTACATCTTTATCTCCAAAATGTTTTCACTGCTATGTTGTCATCTCAAAAACGTTTTCATCATTCATATGCTACACACCCATCTCCAAAACATTTTTACTGCACATGTGCAACTCGTTTATCTTGAAAACATTGTCACCACAAATATGCAACACATTCATGTCGAAAAGTTTTCACAAGTGTTACACGTTTACATCAAAAATATTTTCGCTACCCATGTGTGACACATTCATCTTGAAAATGTTTTGACCACCAATCTGCTACACGTTCATGTCAAAAATGCTTTTACTGCTTATGTGCTACATGTTCATCTTGTACCCCCTCGACGTAAATACCCCCAACAAACCTGACAAGCTGCAAAACCCCACCCCTTCACAGTTGAGATCCCTAGATGTAAGAGAGGCTTCTACTCCAGTAGTTTCTTCCCCAGAACCACTAGACTTTAAAATTCCCTTCCGTTTTCCTGCTTCCCCAATTTTACTGACATGCAAAAGTTCAAGTGTAACGTTAACCAACATCTTGCTGCCCAACTCCCCACATAGTATTCCTGTAGCTTATGTCCCTGATAGTAGCCCCCTACATCAAAGTGGCAATGTGCCTTGTTTGGGGTGAAAATGTAATAAAAACTTTTTTTAAAATGTGTTGCACGTTAATCTAGGAAATGCTTTCACTGCTCATGTGTTCTATGTTCATTTCAAATGTTTTCACTGCTCATGTTTTACACGTTCATTTCTAAAACGTTTTCATTGCCTATGTTTTACACGTTCACCTGAAAAACATTTTCACTTGTCATGTGGTACGTGTACATCTTGAAAATGTTTTCACCACCCATGTGTTACACATTCATTTTAAAAACGTTTTCACGGCCCATGTGTTAAACATTTATTTCAAAAACGCTTTCACTGTCTATGTGCTTCATGTTCATCTCATGCTGGCACATGCTTGCTGGTTGCTTGCCATGCGGTGCCTTTTACTCCCCGCTTTTTCTTCTGTTCATCCACTATGATGTCACCTCCTGCCATGGTTTGGTCATTTGTATATAAGATGACGTCACTGCTATTCTTACATCAGTGACATAAGATTCAACTATTTTTATTCTAATGTCTCACAATATACGATCATTTTTTTCTTGAGTTCTTTTTTCAATGTATGCATGAGAATCTAAATCGAATTTTTCTTCATTTCTGCTTTATTTTTTTTTCTGATTTATAATTTATTTTAATAATATCTTTATGTTCATTCACAGATACCGGTTACGTTGGGAAGTAAATATCATGTATTGTTTGGATTTCTTAATTGTTAGACAACAGTAGCTCGGCATTTTTCATGCCGTCTGGAAGAATAGACATGGAAACATTTGAAAAACCACGGCCATTTTCTTGTGAGCTATGCACGTTATCGTTTACGACCAAATCCAACTTAAAACGGCATGTACAAATGCATACTGGAGAGAAACCTTATTCTTGTCACATATGCAGTCATGCATTTTCAGAAAAGGCACACTTAAAAAGGCACATGCGAACACACACTGGGGAAAAACCATATTCCTGTGAAGAATGTGGAAACGCGTTTTCTAGTAACTCTGATCTAAAAAGGCACATAAAAATACACACTGGTGAAAAGCCATATGAGTGTAAAGTGTGCCATTTTGCCTTCTCTGAGAATGCGTACTTAACGGTACACATGCGTACACACAATGGAGAGAAACCTTATTCTTGTAAGTTCTGCACATCAGCATTCTCGCAAGATTCTTCATTAAAAAAACATATTCGAACTCACACTGGGGAAAAGCCCCATTCTTGTCAAATCTGTCAGACTTCGTTTGCTGAGAATTCTTCACTAAAAATACACATGAGAACGCATACTGGAGAGAAACCATATTCTTGTCAAATCTGCCAATCAGCATTTTCCGAGAATTCTAACTTAAAAAAACACATGCGGACGCATACTGGGGAAAAGCCTTATTCTTGTCAAATTTGTAATTCTGCATTCGCCGAGAATTCTTCATTGAAAAAGCACATCCGAACTCACACTGGCGAGAAACCGTATTCTTGCATGGTATGCGAAGCTGCATTCTCTGAGAATTCTAAACTGAAAAAGCACATTCGAACACACACTGGTGAGAAACCATATTCTTGTAATGCATGTGCATCAACGTTTTCTGAGACGTCATCATTAAAGAAACACATGCAGACACATACAGGTGAAAAACCTTATTCCTGCCAGACATGCAATTCATCCTTTTCTCGCATTTCGTCTTTAAAAATACACATTCGGACACATACTGGAGAGAAACCTTATGCTTGTAAAGTATGTGAAATTGCATTTGCACACAATTCTTCCTTAAAAAAACACATGCAAACACACAGTAGAGAGAACTTGAACTTTAATGCCTACATAGGGAATAAGAATTCCTATGGAGAGAACTTGAATCCCTTTGGAGAGAATTGTAATGCCTCTGAAGAAAACTTTAATGCCTCTGGAAAGAACTTGAATGCGTTTATAGGGAACTTGAAGTCTTATGGAGAGAACTTGAATCCCTTTATAGAGAATTTGAAATCCCCTGGAGAGAACTTGAATCTCTCTGGAGAGAACTTGAATCCTTCTGGAGAGAACTTGAATCCCTCTGGAAAAAGCTTGAATCCCTCTGGAGAGAACTTGAATCCCTCTGGAGAGAACTTGAATCCCTCTGGAAAAAGCTTGAATCCCTCTGGAGAGAACTTGAATCCTTCTGGAGAGAACTTGAATCCTTCTGGAGAGAACTTGAATCCCTCTGGAAAAAACTTGAATCCCTCTGGAGAGAACTTGAATGCCTCTCGAGAGAACTTGAATGCCTACTAGATACTGTCCTTGATTGTCTAAGGTCTTTCTGTACAGAAGTTTATCAGGACAAGCTGGCATGAGAATACTTTTCTCTGAAATTAAACTCTGACAAAATATTCAAAGTTGCATAGTATTTGTGACCCAAATAAAATCTCGATACAGTTAACCCACAGAGGCTTTCATGATGAACGGTGCACTTTCTTTACAGGATGCTACTTATGTAACTTAGTGTGAACGTGCATATGCAAATGTATGCGAAATAACATCAGTGGAAGGGAAAAGTAAAAACTTAAAAAAGGAGATCATGTTAGAGATGGGAATCACATTTGAGATCATTGTTAGACTCGTGGAGGATGTTCGAGAATATGATCATGTGGGTGACATCACAACTATAACAATGTAATATTCTTTAATGTTGTAGAACAAAAAACGAGTCAAATTTTTTTTTCTATTTTTTGTCTCTTTTGTGAGCAAAGCCTCAACGTGTTGGTTCCTGGACAATGTTACACCTATAGTAAAAACACTACTCCATCAGACTAGATTAATTCTTATCCTGGAATCCAGTAAGACCAAGAGACCACAAGAAATATATACTATAACCTATTTAAGTGGCCAATTGGGAGAGAGGAAAATTAATATTCTTAACTTCTTTACTAACTCAACATTTGAGATGGAAAGGAGGTTAATGAAATATTTGAATATCTATGTATCTCACATGGAGATCAAGTATTAGCTCCAAGGAAGGAGCCTTTAAGCTTTGAGAGTTTTTGAAGTAAAATAAAACTAAAAAGAGAGAAAAAATTTTCTTATAAAGTATGTGGACTTGCATTTTTTAGCCTTTATTATTAAAACATTCATATAGAAACATATCTTCATTATTCGTGTAATATGTGTGAAAAAGCATATGCTGGACAAAAAATTTTTGGGAAATGAATTTAAGAGCATTTTTATGCCATTCACATTTAAGATACAAGCAAACTTTCAATTAAACAAAAACAGTAAAGACATTTTATAAATTGGAGATGATATATAATTATTTCCATTATCAAAAATTGCTAAAGCTTACACAAACTGTGAAAGTTGCTGACCGGATATCCTAGACTCGAGTTTTGCCTTCTTTTGGGTTTGTCAGTAGAACATATCTGAACTCGTGATTTGAAATCCATGTCACTTTATAAATAGTAAATGTATTTATTCTTTTGAAATATGCAGATAACTATTATCCGGAAATTATACATAATAAATTGTATTAGCACTTTTAGCAAGAAAAATGGAACGTTAAATAGCTTATTCTACTATGCATGAATTTGAAATGAAATTTTTGTTTGGCAAGTTTAATGGAAAATGTGATAAAATAGTAGATAAATGATAAGAGTAAAAATTATTAACAATATATATATATATATATATATATATATATATATATATATATATATATATATATAATATAAACTCCTGATCAAAAATTTAAGACCACTGGAAAATCTTTAAAAAGAAACCCCTTTTTTGAAGGACGGATTTTAAACTCCTCTCACTTAAGGTTACCAATACTAAAATCGTTTTTTCCCATAACTTTTAGGTTGTAGTATTGGTAACCTTAAGTGGGAAGAGTTTAAAATCTATCCGTAAAAAAGTTTTTTTGTTTTTTTAAGTTTAAGTGGTCTTAAATGTTTGATCAGGAGTACATATATATAATATATAAAAGCTTTGTTCATGGAATCTATGTTTAGGTTTATGCACAGATAAAGAGTAGAGGAAATTATTGCTAGCGGTTGTAGGTAGACAAGTGTTTGCATCGTGGTAAGAAATGCAGTAAGATTCTCAAAAGGTTTGTGGTTATCATGATTTAAATTTATTAAGGAAGATATAAGTTTTCATTTCATTTCTGCGATGAGTATTATACTGATAAAAGTATCATGCAGCGTATCTTAAAATTAAAAAGTATTAAATGTGAATTGTTTTTAGTTTTAGTGAAAGAAGTGAAATACCTCTGATTTTTGTGAACTTTTAACAATAAATGTTTGTAGGGAAAAGCGTAGCAACCGACGTCAGAATTTTTGATGGTGATGGGAGCATAGGTCGAAATTATTTTCCCTAACAAGAAAAACAAAACACAAATATCAGTAAATAACAACAACATGGGAACAAATTCTAAAACTCAAAATAATAAATTTTACAAGAAGTAGTTTATTTTTATATAGGGGAGATATGTAATTTGTATTCAGTGCTGGGTGTTATTGATTTCCCATGAACATGAAATCAAAACGATTAAGGTCTATGAATAAAGCTGAGATATGTGTATTTTTATAGGACAAAAGTTCAGAATATTAAAGATTATAAAATTCAAGTGAAAAATATTTCTGTAATTGTTAGGCATAAAAGTCTACTTCATAAGATATCCAGCTATGGTATAGCTGGAAATGTTTTCTCAATTATTAAATCATTTCTGTCAGATAGATTCATAAGAGTAATAGTTGATGGGCAGAAATCAGAAGCTCACAATATTAATGCTGGAGTCCCTCAGGGGTCCATCCTGGGCTCAACTCTTTTCCTGATCTATATCAATCATCTTCCAAATAACATCCTAAGATCATTCATCGACATTTATTCTGATGACACTACCATCTATGGCAACACATCAAAGGCTGTAAATGACAAAGTTCTCTCTCTCCTCTGATCTTGAGCACATGGTACAGTGGGGAAAGCGGTGGCTGGTTACTTTTAATGCATCTAAAACCAAGCTTCTATCTTTACATCATCACTGCTCTGATCCTCATCTGGCATCAATTAAAATGAATGGCTCTCATCTTAGGGAGGCTGCATGTTTTGACAAGCTTCTGGGCTTGACCTTTACTCTTGATCTTAAATGGAACACATACATCAAATCCATTGCCAAGGCCGCTGGAAAAATGGTAGGATCCTTCTACCGCTCCAGTAGATATCTCACTCTTGATGCAATTCTTTACCTATATAAAAGCCAGGTACGGCCAATGATGGAGTATTGTTGCCACATTTGGCAAGAGCTGCTAGGAGCAGCTTATCCTGCCTTGACAGGGTTCAAAATAGACTTTGTAGCTTAGTGGGGGATGCCCTTTCCTCTTCCCTGCAACCTCTTTCCCACAGAAAAGATGTTGCGAGCCTGTCTTTGCTTTATCATTATTTTTATGGCAAGTGCTTGTCTGAGCTTCAATCTATGGTCCAAACTTTCACGAAAAACACTCGTCTAGCCAAAACCACTATCATTAATTTCCCACATTCTTTATCTGTGCCTAAACCGAAACATAGATTCCATGAACAAATCTTCTTTCTTAGAACTGCACGCCTGTGGAACTCTCTTCCTTTTGCCTGTTTCTCAGCTGACTACAATTTGATTGTCTTAAAGTCCAGTGTAAACAAGTTCTTAATGAACCATCCCCCTAAGTAATCACATTTACAAAATTTCCACTACTTATGTATACCCATTAACCCTTATCCTCAAGTGGCCTCCGGGCCTTGATGAGTGGCGACTCTTTTGTAAGAAAAAACATTATTGGAAGTCTTTTATGACTAAGGACATCCTAAGCGACTAAGGAACTTGTTATTGTCAACATATTTTATGAAGAAACGCTGCGAATGAAAGTACATATCAGTATACTTTGCTGTTTGATCTTCATTGTTAAAGGATTGAATAATTTATCTGTTGTAGCTTGATATTGTTAATGGTGCAGTTTTACGTCTTTCGAATGGAATAAAACGCTTGCTGGAACTCACAGAAACGTTGTCATTATGAGGTGTTTGCTTTTTTCGAACTTGAATGTAGGGAAAGATTTATTATAAGAATACATGAGGGGTCTCAAATATTAAATTTTTGTTGTTTTTAATTCACAAAACCTTTTTAATGAATAAATGAAACATTTTGTCTCTGTTAAGCAGAAGATTATATTCTTCACATTATGTATGCTTTCAACGAATTTAAAAATTATATCAAGTGAATAATCTTAGAGGATGAAGTAATTTGAAAAGGAGAATTTAGAATACCGAAAGCATACACAACCCAAAGAGTAGACTTCTTGTTTTGACCAAAAAAAGAGATACGATGTTTCCTTTGTTTATTATGTTTTTTAAACAATACTGATGATAACCCTAGACAAAAATAAAAATAAAATAGACGATTAAAATATAATAACGACCTCATACATGGTGCGAGTTGCCATTTCTTAAAGCAACAAACTGTAGTTGAGGCTGAAGGGATTCCATTAAATCATGTATTGTTCATCTTGGTAGATTCGAACCCAACGATACCGATACAACTTCTGTAATAAACATATATGTGTATGTCTGTGTGTTTAAATGCCCAGGAACAATAATTCCACTATGTTTAAAGTATTTGAATGCAGTGTTAACTACTAAGCAAGACACTCGATGTCGTCTGTGAGCCATGAAATAATGATACAGTATTATATTTGTTTAGTGTTATATACTAATCAAAAAGTGATATATACTCTACATATGTGTAGGTGTGTTGATAGATTGCTGTACATGAGAAAAAGTACTCTGCATTACTTGGTTCCCATAGTACTTGTAATGCAGTACAAGGTGAAGCTTGAATGATTCAAACTCGAGATAGATAATGCCAAAAACATCCCCCATAAATATGGGAGGGGAGATTATCTTCAAAGAGCATCCTAAATTGATAATTTAGCACCGACTTGTACTAAGTATATATTAATATGTCCCTAGTACCCATTTTGTTTTTTTTAATGGAGTTTTGGCAAATAACAAATAGGATCCTGAACAGAAGTGTGCGTTCTATCCCAACCATTATCAATGAACCAGAGGTCATCTCGTCAGCATCAGACAAGGCCAAACTATTTGCAAAGAAATTTGCAGCAAATTCTACCCTATGCGACGAAGGCCATCAACTCGCCATATTTCCTCCTATAACACAAAACACGCTAGATAATATACAAATATGTGCGTGAGGTCGCCAAGCTAATCAAGAACCTTGATTCCAGTAAAGCAACTGGCCCTGACGGCATCTCAATTATAGTGTTAAAAAAGCTTCAACCTGAACTTGCTCCCATACTTACAAAACTGTTTAAGCTTTGCCTTAAGGAGAAGTGCTTTCCAACACCCTGGAAAACCTCATCAGTATGCCCTGTATTTAAGAATTCAGGTGATAAGTCCTCTCCCTCTCAGTACAGACTGATAAGTCTCCTGTGTGTCATGAGTAAGTTGCTGGAATCCATATTAAATAGAGAAATAGTCAACCACCTCAGCAGAAATAACATCCTTAGTGACACACAATATGGTTTCTGTTCTGCAAGATCTACCGCAGATGTGCTAATGGTTATGTCTCATAGGATTAGCGAATCTCTCGACCAAGGGTTCCTTTCTAGGGCAATTGCACTTGACATATCAAAGGCCTTCGACAAGGTATGGCATAAAGGCCTACTTCACAAGATTTTCAGCTACGGTATAATTGGAAATGTTTTCTCAATCATTAAATCATTTCTCTCTAATAGGCTCATAAGAGTAGTGGTCGATGATTCAGAGGCCTGCAGTATTAATGCTGAAGTCTCTCAGGGGTCCATTCTGGGCCCAACTCTCTTCCTAATCTACATCAATGATCTCCCTAAACACATACTTAAATCATTCATTGACATCCATGCTGATGACACGACCATCTACGGCAACACATCAAAGGCTGTAAATGACAAAGTTCTCTCTGATTCTCTCTCCTCTGATCTCGAGCGTGTAGTTCAGTGGGGGAAGACGTGGCTGGTTACCTTTAATGCATCTAAAACCAAGCTCCTATCTTTACACCATCAACGCTCTGATCCCCATCTGGCATCAATTGTAATGGATGGCTCTTGCCTAGGAGAAGCTCAATGTTTTGACAAGCTTCTGGGCTTGACTTTTACTCCTGATATGAAATGGAACACGTACATCGAGTCTGTTGCCAGGGTCACTGGAAAGATGGTGGGTTCCTTCTACCGCTCTAGAAGATATCTCACTACTAATGCAATGCTCTATCTATATAAAAGCCAAGTACGTCCAAGGATGGAATACTGCTGCCATTTCTGGGCAGGAGCTGCTAAAAATAGCCTATCCTGCCTTGACAGAGTACAAAATAGACTTCGTGGTTTAGTGGGGGATGTCCTTTTCTCTTCCCTGCAACCTCTCTCCCACAGAAGAGACGTTGCGATCCTGTCTTTGTTTTACCGTTATTTCCATGGCAAGTGTTCGTCTGAGCTCCAATTTCTGCCCCCCCTCGACAATCCTTTACGAAAAACACCCGTCTAGCTGAAGCCACTTTCAAAAGTTTTCCCCCACTCTCTATCTGTACCTAAATCAAAACGTAGATTCCATGGACACAGCTTCTTTCTTAGAACAGCACGCCAGTGGAACTCTGTTCCGTCTGCCTGTTCCCACCTGACTACAACTTGGATGTCTTCAAATCCAATGTAAACAAATTCCTGATGAACCGCCCCCTTAAGTAGACACTTTATGAAATCTCAACACTAACGTACAACGTACTGTACATGCAATAACCCTTATCCCTGAGTGGCTTCCGAGCCTTGATAAGTGGTGACCTCCTTGTAAAAAAAAAAAACAAAAAAAAACATTTGTTAATTGATATATATTATAGGGGAAGTTGCCAATATTCTAAGTAGAGAAGGTGTGTTTACATACGAGTACATCATTGTCCAGAACAAGAAAAGGTCATTGGTGTTATCAAGAAGTAATAATTACATGATTATATTGAGTAAGTGGTCTAAAGTGCTATCATGTTATGTTATGTCATTTTTTATCTATTTTATTTTGTGTTTTTATGGCCCCTTAAAACGCTGGATAATTCTGCTAGTCTATTATATGAAGAGGAGTTGATTTTATGTAGCTATGTATGTATATATGTTCATTTAAAAAAATTTTTAAACTCTACTAAATAAACACATGGTTGGTATGCTCTTGATTGGTATGGCCTCGGATTAATATCTAAAATTAAAAAAAAACATTTTTAAGGGTCAATTAAGCAAGGTTTAGGTCAGAGATAAAATCACTGTTTTTCAAACATTTTCTGTTTTATTGTGCACTAATTTTCCCATCCGACTTTTACTGGAAGCAGTACATGTAAGATTACAGTATTTCATTTGGTATATGGTATATATTAAATCTCTCTGGACTATACTTGTTATAAACATCATTTCTCTTCATATTATTGTTAATGTTTTGCATTTGGTAAGGGATATTATTAAATCAGTTTGGACTATTATCATATTATTATATTATTATATTATTATTTTTTCATCATAATCGCTCTGAACTGCATCTGACCCCAGTTGAAATGAATGGCTCTCATTTTGGGGAAGCACCATGTCTTGATCACCTTCTGACCTTCACTCTAAATCTGTAATAGAACACATACATAAAAATGGAAAAATTGGTGGATCATTTTATCACTCCAGATTACCGATACAATTTTCTATCTTTATAAGAGCCAAATACATCCTAAAATTGAGTACTGTTTCCACATTTGGGCAGGAGCTGCTCATTGCGCTTATCCTACCTTGACAGGTGTGATAGTATGAACCATTACCTCCCCTTAAAGAACTCTTCAGTACAGAAGTCTCGCATATACCTTCACTTCCGTTTGACACGGAACTGGAGTTCAATAAAAAATGGAGACCGTATTCCGCTTCTCATAAATGAATCTCACCTTTTGGTATTCTTTTACATAATGTTTCATGGTGGCAAGCGGTGGAGTTTCCCATTTCGGAAACCTCACGAACAGGTCGTCCCTATTATATACACACGACAGTAAAAGAAATATATTAAAAAAAAATAAATGAATAAAATTGGCCACGTTCAGACCGCATGGGAAAAATTAATACTTGGCGCCAAGCTTCAAGCTGTGAGTAAGCATTGTTTTTCGTGTTTCGCGTTTCAAATGCAACGAATATATATATATATATATATATATATATATATATATATATATATATATATATATATATATATATATATATACTTACTATCATTAAAAAAATATACATATATTAGGAAGTATATGTATAAGTTCTCAGATGTTTAAGTTTTCCACGGAAAACATATATACATATACATTTTTTCTGTCAGTTTATTAAAAAATAAAAAATGAATAAAATAAAATAAATAAACGGAAGACTGAATTTATATCGTCTGGAACTAAACGAAATAAATAAATACAATGGCTACAAACGAACCGTCGATGAATTGATCGTCCACAGACCTAACCGAAGCATTTCGATTATTTAAGCAACGTTGTAATCTTTACTTCTGAGTTAAAAATATTTCGTTGGAAAAACAGGTCGACCACATCCTGCTAATGTCCGGAGAAGAAGGCCTTAAAAGATACAACACTTGGTCATTCGAAAACGAGGCCGACAGGAATAATCCAGAAATAATTTGGGAAAAATTCGAGGAAAGACTGCAGCCGCAATTAAACTTCCGAATGCTCGTTTTTACCTGCGCCAGTATAATCAAAAGGAATCAGAGAATTTCGATGACTTTCTGGCCCGGTTATATCAGGAACAAAGCACCCAGAACTCCAAAAGGAGCTTCTAGCGAAAGGCGAACAATTGACACTGCCGGAAGCTATAAACTGTGATAGGACACATGAAGTTTCCATAACCCACATGAGACAGTTGGCTGAACTAGAGCAGAATAAGCATGAAATAGATGCAATCAAGTACTAACAGTGTAACAGATGCAGAGGCTCACATCCGAGGCAAAAATGTCCGGCATGGGGTACCACATGTTCCGCGTGTGGACAACAAAATCATTGGGCTAAGGTCTGCGCAAGCAAAAATAAAAACGCAGCAGGACGTTTTCCGACACGCACAACATGGAAAGATGGAGGTAATAAACCAGGACATGGAGAAGCACAAAGGGACCAGTACAAACACTGGAAACACGGCAACCGTATGCACTCGGTAAATACCTCTCAGAGGGACAATGAAGGGATTTATAACAAGTTTGAACAAATGTCTTTCGACTCTATTCAAGAACAAGGCGACAGTCGGACAGAGGTTTTCACAGACCTTGTAATCAAGCTTCCCAACCTCCCAGGTACTCACTTTCTGAAAGCTAAGGTTAACACAGGAGCTGAAGGCAACACACTTCCATTACGTACCTTCCGGAAGATGTTCCCACACTAAGAAGTGCAGCAGGACAGCTACTCCCCGGTGCAACAAAGGATAAACCAACTGTTCTAACAGCCTATAATAGTTCTCATATTACCCAACATGGATCCGTTAAAATAGCTTGTTCACACAAAGGAATAGGGAAGACCATCAAATTCTTTATAGTGACAACAGAAGGGCCTATCATCATAGGACTACCTTCAATCAGAGACCTGAGACTGGTAACGTTACACTGTGCAATCCAGAAAACACCAGTCTCAGTACGTTCAACACAGAATCTGGTAAATATGAACTCAAACCGTTTTGACAATATCGGCAATTTTGAGGGTGAATATCACATTGCCCTGAAACCAGACAACACCCCTGTCATACATGCACAAAGAAAATGTCCTATACATATGAGGGAGGAAATCCAGACCGAATTGGAAAATATGACAAAACAAGGCATCATACGGAAAGTAACCGAGCCTACACCATGGGTCAGCAGCTTGGTTTCAGAGACGGTTCATCGAGTATAGAGACGGAAAGTACACAATGTCAACAGGCACCTTTCAAACGTACACACCATGGAATGCCAGCCACGGGCACCTATAGCAACCATACGACAGTTTAAACCACAAGATCTGGAAGTGTCGTCAGCCCCCCCCCCCCAAAAAAAAAAAGATTCAGAGATGAGACAGTTACTAACTGACTGTTTATTTTATTTTTTATCTCATCATTGTAAATAAATTCCTTTTTTTTTCTTTCCATTTCAATTATTGAAAGAAGAGGGATGTGATAGTATGAACCATTACCTCCCCTTAAAGAACTCTTCAGTAAAGAAGTTTTGGATATACCTTCACTTCCGTTTGACACGGAACTGGAGTTCAATAAAAAAAATAAAATGGAGACCGTATTCCGCTTCTCATAAACGAATCTCATGTTTTGGTAGTCTTTTACATAATGTTTCAACAGGGTTCAAAACCGGCTTCAAAACCTAGTATGTGACACACTTTTCTCTTCTCTACAACCTCTTTCTTACAGAAGAGACGTTGGGGGCCTGTCTTTACTTCATCATTATTTTCATGGCAAGTGCTCGTCTTCGCTCCTATTTATGGTTCCCCTTGACAAACTTTCACAAAAATACTAAACTAGCTCCAACCACTATTAACAATTTTCCCCAATCTCTATCTATGCCTAAATCTAAATGCAGATTCCATTAACAAAGCTTCTTTTCTATACTGTCCACACGTGGAAAACTTTCACTGGTCTGCTTCCTGGTCAATTAAATATGATAGCTTTCAAGTACAATGTAAACAAGTTTTTTATTGAGCCGTTCCTTTAACCATTACTAAACTACCACCTTATATTCAGTAACCCTTATCTTCAAGTGAACTTCGGGTCTTGATAGGTGCTGACTCTCTCATAAAAAAATCATTATCAACATCATTTCTCTCCAAATTAATGAAAAAGTGGTGGGAGGAAACAAAAAAACTAGGAATGAACTAGAACTATTTGTTCTCCTATGCAAGCTGTAAATGTAAAATTACAGTATTTTATTTCATATCTGGTATAAATTAATTTCAATTGTTTAAGGTAGAGTGGCTTGACGGCGCATGATTTTATCTAGCACAGCTTATTTTATGTATTTACAGCTAATCTATATCTCGTCTTTCTCTCACTCTCTTTTTCTCTCTCTATCTCTCTCCCCCTCTCTCTCTCTTATCTGCAAGCTGGGCACTTAGTCGATCAGATTTCTTATCTCCAAATGTTATATATTCAGTCAATTTCTTGTAAAAATCTACTTCTCCAAGAATGGACCACTGGTAAGAAATTATTTGTTAGTAATTTACAGTACAACAAAAAGATTTGTATTTATTCTTTTCGTTTATATATTTCTTGTATATATATATTTGTACAAGCAGAGTTACCTATCATTACCAGGGCAGTGCTGATCAAGAAAATACCAACTTTGTGGGTGTTTGTTTGAAGTTGAAGTCCAATCTAAACAAATTCAAAGTCCAAAGGACAGGAAAGCGGTTCGATCAGTACACACACAGACATGGTGACACGCTACCAACACGAACCAACGTATACAATTACCAACCGGCCGTTCTTTCCTCCCTCCTTGCCTTCCAAAACGACCTGAATTTATAGTTGTCGAAGACCAACTGATTTGCATATATGCTCAAGATTTTGCGAGAGTTTCCGAGATCATACCATTACAAAACGCCGTCGGTGCCATCTTGGAATTCTTTTCTTATCCTAGCTTCGCAGCAGCGATGACAAAGCACACACGCACACCTAGGTCGTTTGAACGGTAAGCCCTCATTTTCACAGCTTTCGCCACAGTATTTTATTTTAAACTTTAGCTCGACATACAAACACATACAAACAGACAACTGTTCTCTACTAGATTATATTAAATCTTTATAAAAAAAAAGTTGTATCATTGCTTTTTCTGCAAGCTTTTGTCAGCATGCATTACCAATCAATGCAACTGACTAAACATGCAGCATAGCGCACGTTTACACAATATGAACAGTCCCGAAACCGTTTTTGTTCACTATGTTAATTACTTTTGTGTAAGATTAGATAGCAAGATGAGGCATTTTAGAAAAGAAATACAGATTGCTTGAATTTTTTTGCCTTAATTTTTAGAATTGACGATTGTAATAATTGATAAAACTTGCAAATCACACTTTCTTTGTTTGATAACCTAGTGGACTCCTATACTTACTGTCCCATCAGAATGTCGGCTTTCTACTTAGAATAAAAAATGATTTCAATTCCGCAATTGATATTACAGATAACTATTCCAACAAAGACATCTAAAAGTTTTATGATTTTTCGAAACGAATAATGCAAGTAATGCTGGAAACATTGAACTTCATTTTAATGAATCTTACAAATTGTACTTTGAAATGGAATCTATATAGATAAATCAGTAGATGTATGTATGCATGTGTGTGTCTGTGTGAAAATATTGAACTGATAAACTCTTTAACTACTGGTCACATGACACGGAAATTGACAGGAAATAGTAAGCATACACCAAAAGATGGTTTATGACGAGTAAAATATGTTTGGGTTAATAACGAGTACAGAAATATGTTGGCAAGTTGAAATGCAAAATATTCATTTCAGCTTGCCTATATATTTCTTATTTTTGCGCATGTGCAAATTTATTCATAATTTGAAGTTATTTAATTTTAAATCTTATGTATATGTTGATAGCTCAAATAGTAGGAAATGCGGCTGGAGTATTAAATGTTTTGGTTTCGATTTTAGCTGATGGCATTTATCATTTTTTTTTTTTAATCTTTTGAAACGAGTACTATAGATTAGGTACAATATTCAATACAGTGTTTGCTCTGTAATGATAAGTACGAAATTAGTGTATTTTACAACCGGACAAGGCTAGATGCCTTCGCTAATCTTAAATATTTTATTTGTGTTTTTGTAATTAATATTTGAGTATAATTTGAATTTTTCCAATGTGAAACTTGTTAACAAATCTCTTGTTTACTTGCAAGAAACAGCAAGGATTGAGAAAAATGAAAGTATGCACGCGCATGGAATGGAACCCCAAGTTTTTTTTTTTAAGTAATTTTTAATCATTTCTAAATTTTCATGTTCTCATAGCAGTGAAACTGCATTAAAGAAACAAAGGCTGTGTTGTAGAGCACGATTGTTACTTTATAATAAAAAGACTATAAACACAAAAAATATGGATCAACACACCAAAGAAAAATTCCATTTTTCCAAAGGTATTGCCTCATCATTTACGACAATATCATTTACTTTAAAAATTCAGATGCAGTTCCACACTAGAGACAGCAAAGTACATATTGCTTCCCTAAAAAGACCATGTCAATCCTTGAAAGAGACTTCAGATACCAATTTAACTCAGAGCCAAATCAAATGTTAGCCCCAGGAGGGACCCTCGTTGATATCTTCAGATTAACTGAAGTGAAAGAAAAAAAAAAAAAAAGAGATCTCGAGGAAGCAATGGTTAGTCTTTTTTATTAATTAAACTGATCTAAAATACAAATAAAGAGACGTTTTCTTTTGTGTGTAACACTGTAAAGCATCTGAGGTAAATGATTGGAAAGTGCGGAACGAGAAATCGAACCTGCTTGTGGTTTTAGAATTACTGATACTAATTGGTAAAATGAATAAGAGAGTTAAACAGAAAAAAAAAGAAAAAGTCAAAGCTTTGTAAACAGAAAATCATCGCTAAAAAATGGATTGGAGAAAACAATAGAAAAGTTGAACTAGTCAACATTTCATAGGTATGAATATGGTATTGAATGCCGAGCGAGCGACCCGATAATTGACCAGTTGAAACACTTGATATGCATGAATGGAAGATTAATATCTAACTCATTGCGTATCAGCCTCCTCAGGTCAAAGGCTGTGTTGCGACGGGCTGGCCAAACATGTATAAAACATGGGGTTTTGCGAGCAAGGAAGTCAAGGGAGAGTCTGCTAGAGAGAGAGAGAGAGAGAGAGAGAGAGAGAGAGAGAGAGAGAGAGAGAGAGAGAGACAGATAGACAGACAGACAGACAGACAGAGAGACAGACAGACAGAAAGAGATAGATGTGCCGATCCAGTAGGCCACCCCACCACCACCACCATCACAAACACGGACATTTACAGTGTTCGCACTCAAACGACTTTGATGTAACAAGGAATTAGTGTTTTATTGCATTTTTTTTTGTAATACACTTAGACTTATTATTTATAACAAGTCGTCTGTTTGTTTTTTCCTTTGTTTCCTCTCTCTCGTCCTGTGACGTTATACCTGGGGCCCGTGACCTAAGATAGACCCTGTGGTGAAAACGTCATATGTGTATATCTATAACACTTTACAAATGAAGCAATGTATTAGGTTGGTGCAAAAATACTGTCGTTCTTTTGATGTTCAACTATATATATATATATATATATATATATATATATATATATATATATGTATATATATATATATATATATATGAATAACATTATTTTAGCACCAATTTAATAAAAAAAAAACATTGTATTTATAACATTAATGTCAATTATCTTAATAAATCTAATTAACTAAACTTGTATGGACATGCTGGAGAGAAACACTTACTTTTATTAAGATTGCAACTCAATGTTTATTATGTCATCTACTGAAGACAAAACATCTTGTTTGATTTGTAATTCAGTATTTACAAACAACTCTAATTTGAAGATCCATATATGAAGCCACAATTGGAAGAAACCATATTCTTGTGAGGTTTGTGGCTCATCGTTTACAAGAAAATGCCTACTAGACACTATCGTCGAGTGTCTTAGGCCTCTCTGTCCATGGCACGAGGATACTTTTCCCTAGAAGTAAACCCTGACCAAATATTCAAAATCAGATAGTATTCGCTTCCCAAATAAGACCTCCTCGCTATGACTGTAGGGGAATAAATAAGAGCACCGGATTACCGGTGTAGGGTAAGGAGTGAGGTCCCTTGAAAAAAGAAGAGGAGAGTCCGTACACATGAGGCACGGACGCAAAAAGTTCTTCTCCTAAAAGACAATGTTGGACAGGCAGAGTACAACTCTAGAATACAGTCCTCACTCCTCCCGTAAACCTCACTATTGAAGTGAGTAATCTTTTTACCTTAATGTTCTGAATTGCAGTGTTGTCATGTTTTCATGTTTGTTAATAAATTCTTGTCGTTTATACTTGTTGTACGTTTAGTAATTATTAAAGCTGGTCGGTAGTTTTGGGACTTGGAAGAACCTAAACCCGTACCAACATGGCTAACCCATATTAGCTTTTACGAGGAATGGTGCACCTTCTCCAAGTGATCTTACCCCAAGTAATAGCACGAAACTGGATACTTCACCAGACTAGATAAATTCTTTTCTTGGAATCCAGTAAGACCAAGAGACAAAAATAGAAGATGTACTATATGTTACGACTTGGCTATCTCCACTGGGAACTGCAGAGATAGGATCGCAACAATAATAATAATAAAAAAAAAATTTTCCCGGGATTTAAAAAAATAAATACGGGAAGGGATTATCCAAATTCTTCAGAGACAACGGTAAAATACAAAACAGAAAAACACAACCGAAATAACAAACAAAAGGCTGATGGAAATTATGAATGAAAGTTTATTTATAACAACACAAAAACTGCAATTGTTTTGATAGGTTAAAAGCTAATGCGTAAAAAAACAAATAAATTGTCTTTATCGAGAGAGAATGTTCAAGTTAAATATATGCTAGACCCAAATACATTTTCGTACTGGTCATTGTCGTCTGCTCAGTTCAAAACAAAAAGAGAGTAAGGGATGGAGAGAGAGAGAGAGAGGAAGAGAGAGAGGGAGAGAGAGAGAGAGAGAGAGAGAGGGAGAGAGAGAGATTTTGTTTCACTCACTGTCTTAGTGCCTTTATTTCTTTCTTCTTCTTATCCGATTTCCTTCCGAAAAACTGGCTCCAAAATATCTTACGTAGACGCCTTTTCAATATTCACCGAATTCTTTTCCGTCTCATCCGGCTTCTTTTTGCAAAAACTTATTCCAAATACATTAGGTGGACTCCTTTCCAATGTTTATTAAGTACGCCATCCTTGGCTTTATCAACCGCAGTACTATTTTACTGCTAATATTACAACTGTTCGCAGTGTCGCCGTTTATGACTGCTTCTTCGCTCGGTAGTGAGGGTCAGACTCTTTTTTTGTTTGTTTTTCGTAAGTGCGCAGGTTAAAACGCCCCCTCTCTCGATATATATATTTTCACCACCACCCCTCTCTATACAACCTGCCAGCATTCTCTTGCTGGTTTCTTTCTTTTTTTCTTTCTTTCTCCTCTACTGTCAGTGTTCGTTAGCTATTCTCTTTCTTTTCTTCTTTTGTCCACTCTCTATATATCTCTTCACATCCTCTCTCGTTGTGATTATTTTTGACTGAATGCAGACGACAACAAAATTGATGAAAATAAAAAAAACAAAAAAACTCCTATTCTCTCTCGATTTCGAACAACGTATAAACAAAGATAATTAATTACATTTTTCTTTTACTAAAAATGTACATATAACATATGAAAATGGTTAATTGGGGAGAGAAAAACTATGTTCTCAATTTCTTTACTAACTCAGTGTTTGAGAGATAAAGAACTTTAATAGAACATTCAAATATTTATGTATCTCATATAGAGTTCAAGTGTTAGCCCCAAGTATCAGGCCTCTTGATTTCTGAGAACTTCGATTGAAGTAAAATGAAACAAAAAAGAGAAAAGACCTTATTCTTGTGAAATTTGTGACTCGACATTTGCAGAGAACTCGACATTGAAGATACATATGTGATCGCATACCTCAGAGAAGCCTTACTTCTGAAAGATTTGTGGATCGTCATTCATGAAAAACTGTACTTTAAAAATCCATATGCGGCAACACACCAGGGAAAAACCTTATGTTTGTGAAGTGTATGGCTCATCATTTACGAATCCGTCTTCTTTACAGGCGCACATACGATCTCACAATGGAGAGAAACCTTACTCTTTTGAAGTGTGTGACTCAAGGTTTACAACATCGTCTACTTTAAACGTGCATATGCAGTCTCACAACGGAGACAAACCATATTCTTGTAAAGTATGTGGCTCTTCATTTACAAAGACGTTTAATTTGAAGCAACATATGTGATCTCACACTAGAGAGCGACCTTATTCTTGTGAGATTTGTCACTCAATCTTTGCAGATAATTCTATGCTAAGAGAACACATACGAACTCATATTGGGGAGAAAACATTTTTGTCAAATGTGTGGCTCATCATTTATAAAACCATATAATTTAAAGGTTCACCTACGATGCCACATTGAGGAGGCCCATAGATCTCCTATAGAGCTCTTCAAGCTAACTGAGGTAAAATGTGAAAAGGATTATGCATAAAAGACAAAGTCATCAAACCAGATAATACTATGAATAATGGTTCGATATGCATTAAAAATGATAGGTATCAAATCTTTCAGAATTGCTCATTAACTCGATGCCTACACATTAGTTCAAATTCGGATGGACATTAAATTATGTAAAAAATTACTATTCTCTATACTTTATTGTAAAATTACTTAGTAATTGTTACATTTTAATTCAAAATAAAGAACTGCCAAAATTCTCACTAATAAGATTTTTTTCTGAAATGATTGAGAGCTTCTTGATTTCATAGACTTATACAGTATATACATGATACACAAGAGATTTATCTGCTTTTACTAAATGCAGAAATCCGATACTTGTAAAATTTTCACACTAGAGTGAAAGCCTTTCTCCATTAATCAATAATTCATCAGTTTTCATAGCGTCACTGCTTAGTGACTACTCGGCGTAGGAATATGTATCTAGTTGAGATGCTCTCCAGTTACATACATATATAATGCCGTCAAAGCTACCTATGGCACTGTGTTTATTCAAGTCTGCTAATTATTCGGCGCTTTGCCTATGACAGGATCGTTTTCTCATGTGGATTATTATTCCCTGAAAAGGCACTTTAAAGCCCCATATGTGGTGGCAGTGATGAGATCCCAGGGAATAGTTCCTGGTGAAATTAGTGATCTGCGTCAGTATTCACGAATCTGAAGGCGTCCAAGATTTTTAGAAGAGAACTATGTGATGTATAGTAACTCTGATTAAGTTCTATTCAGAAATCGTACTCACACAACATGGGGAGAAAGAAAATGGAGAAAAAAAGGATTTTGTTACTGCTTAGTGACCACTCGGCGTAGGAATATGTATCCGGTTGAGATGCTCTCCGGTTACATATGCTTTAGAACAATTAATGTCCAAAGTATTCATCGACTTGATGATTAAAGGATCAGTGGTAAAATTGGCCGATGAGCTATATGTCGGCGCCAATACACGCATGGAGCTTAACAGTGTATGGGAAGAAGTGTTACTAACACTACATGAGAATAGTTTAAGATTGTCCCCATCTAAAGCTAATTGCTGTCTGGCATCAACCGAAATCCTAGGTTAGTAATGGACCAGGAGAACGCTCAAGGCTACAAGCCATCGTCTGAATACTTTGGCTATCTGTGATCCCCCTGAAACCATCAAAAACGAGATCATTCATAGGATCCTACAAGTTCCTGAGTAAAGTCATACCTAAGCACTCGGATTTTTTTAGCACTTCTGGATAAAGCCTGCACAACAGGTTCATCAAATGACAGAATCCAAGAGGAGGCATTCTTCAAAGCAAAAGAACACTTTAAGCAAGCAAAATTCCTGACCTTACCTAGAAGAGAAGACCAACTACAAATAATTACAGATGCAGCCACGACTTCTGCTGGCTTAGCAGCATCCCTTTTCGTCTTAAGAGGAGACAAAGCTCACCTCGCAGGTTTATTCAACGCTCGTAAAAAATCTAACCAAGTTGGAAGCTCTGGGGGATTGCTTCAACTATTAAGCACTTCGGTCCATATATAATTCAATCGGAACACGTTACCGAAGTGCTCACAGATAGCCGCCCCTGTACAAGCATATGAGAAACTCCAATGTGGTGAATTCTCTGCGAGCTCTAGAGTCACAACGTTCCTGAGTGTTATCTCTCGATATTCTGTTAAATTATCCCATATACCAGGGAAGAATAATATATCAGATTATGCTAGCCGGAACGCTATTTGTTGTGAGGAAAAAATGTCAAATTTGTAAATTTATCAACGCCCTGGAGACATCAGTTATTAGAGAAATCACTGTAAAATACATATTAGCTAGCCATTGTCCAATCCCATACAAGACTCGTAACATATGGATCCAGGCTCAACAAGACTGTCTGGACTCACAAGTGTATAGACGATTATGCAATGGCGTAACGTGATATATAGTAACTCTGATTAAGTTCTATTCAGAAATCGTACCCATACAACACGGGGGGAAAGAAATTGGAGTAAAAAGGATTCCGTCACTGCTTTGTGACCACTTGGCATAGGAATATGTATCCGGTTGAGATGCTCTCCGGTTACATAGATATATAATGCCGCCAAAACTACCTACGGCACTGTGTTTATTCAAGTCAGCTAATTATTCGGCGCTTCTGTCTCTGACAGGATCGTTTTCTCATGTGGATTATTGTTGTCATCTGGCTTTCCCTTAAAGCCTAACACGGAGGATAGATCCATCAGCAGATTTTTAAGGATGATGACTGGAATATGGTACAATACTGTTTTGGCATCAAGGTTTTTATTAAGTTTAAAAACATCATGGAAAGATTATATATTCTACTTAGATTCAGCTGTAAACGCATACTTGATGTTTAATTAAAAGCGCTTAGTTGATATTCAGTTAAAAGTGCTTAGTTGATGTTTAGTTAAAAGTGCTTAGTTGATGTTTAGTTAAAAGCGCTTAGTTGATGTTCAGTTAAAAGCGCTTAGAGGATATTCAGTTATAAGTGCTAAGTTGAAATTCAGTTATAAACTCTTGAATTGTATTATGAACGCTTTATTCAGTTATAAACATTTAGATGGTATTCAGTTATAAACATTTAGATGGTATTCAGTTATAAACATTTAGATGGTATTCAGTTATAAACATTTAAATGGTATTCAGTTATAAACATTTAAATGGTATACAGTTATAAACATTTAGATGGTATTCAGTTATAAACATTTAATTGGTATTCAGTTATAAACATTTAAATGGTATTCAGTTATAACCGCATAAACTGTTATAAACGCTTTGATAATATTCATTTGTAAGGGGAGATATGGGAAGTTGCCTTCTTCACAAAGGCTGGAATTTGCTAGAAAGTTTTTCTTCGTTCTATAGTATATTTGCAGAGGAAGCTCTTATTTGAGTACATACTTTTCGTTGAAAGCAATTTAAATAATAGTCTATATAGGCAATTGCACCGGCTTATCAAACGCTATACTGTAGCAAAATGCAGTAGGCAAAAATCAGGAACAAAGATAGGAAATAGTCAGTTTCGCCCTGCACCGCCCACCTCTAGAAGAGAGGGATTTCTTGGCTGTAATAACCGTAGAGTTTTTGTTGAAGGTGTCTCTTGGATAAGAAGAAAAAGTTTAATACCTTAAACAGAAATTACAGTAATGTATTCTATTTTCATTTCATTCGTAAATATGGGAGAGGAATTTATCTTCAAATATCTTTAATTTCGAATTAGAGCTACGGACTTGTTATCGGCAGCTCTCGTTACTCTTGCTTCTTCTTATTTGTTCCTCAGTCTTCATTTCGAAGGAGTGATTTTTCTGACAAAGGGGGAAGAAAAAGCTGTTTTCCAGGACGGCAGTACTTCGTGAATAGTAGTTTAAAATGTCGGAAATTTTCTGTTTCTATGTCTATCCTTGAGGCCGTGTCACTAGTAAGGGTGCTGCAGGTAAACGTTTCATCTGTGCTGACGTTACCCGCCTGATAGTCAGGGACCCGAACCTTGGATTGACCAATAAGAAGGCTGTCCTATCAGCAGGGACAAGAGAAATATAAATTGTCTTGAATTATTTCCAAGTGAAATATTAAGTTAAAGTCTTAAGATAATGAATTAATACAATAAATGTACTTAATTTTTGCTAAAAAAGAGTAATAATTATTCAAAATTTGGTAGCAACAAAGTTTGTTTATCATGTCAAAAAATAACATGGCGGCAAAATTAAAAAAGTGTGTGTAACAAAATGTAGTAAGAAAAAATCAGGAACAAAGATAGGAAATAGTCAGTTTCGCCCTGCACCACCCACCTCTAGAAGAGAGGGATTTCTTGGCTGTAATGACTCTAGAGAAAGAAGGAGACAAAAAAGGCAGAAGAAAACTTGCTTCTCATAGATTCGTGGTTCGTCACAAAGAACAATCCTGTCAATTGGGGATTGGATTCGTCTACCCATGAGTAGCTGTGCGGGACTGGGTATGACGTTTGAGATAGGTGTGCAGCGCCAGTGCAATAATGCAATTTCGGGTGTTGTCCTAGATTGCTTGGCCTTTTTGAGGATGGTCTTGATGGTCCTTATCTGGCGCTCTATTAAACCATTTCCCTGTGGTCTTCGAGGTGAGGTGGTCTGATGGTTGAAACCCCATTCTGTGGCAAATTCGTGGTAAAGGGCGCTTGAGAAGTGCGGCCCGTTGTCACTAACCACTTTTGACGGTATGCCAAACTCCGCGAAGGTTTGTTGCGTTATTTTTATGACAACACTGCTTGGTGAGTCGGCAGGTAACTGTTTGATAACAGGGTACTTGGAGTAGTAGTCTGCTATGATCAGCCATTGATGTCCATGGAGCTCGAAAAGGTCTGTTCCAACTACGTCCCATGGCTTTGTACGAATGTCGTGCTGCAGAAGAGGCTCTGGCATTTGTGATGGCTGATGTTGTTGACAGATGCTACATGAGCTTGTGAATTGTTCGATGTCTCTGTTTATATTTTTCCAATAGACAGTGTCTTTGGCTAGGAGTTTGGTTTTCTCCTGTCTTAAGTGAGCGGTGTGGAGTTGCTTTAGGATATCTTCTTGGAGGGTATGAGGAATGACAATTTGTTGCCCTTTAAGGATAAGGCCGTCATCAATTGATAGCTGATCTCTTAGGCTCCAGAATTCTCTGATATCGTTAGGCAGTTGCTTGATTGTCTCAGGCCATCCCATGAAATTGGTATCTCTTAGCTGGTTAGCAGAGGGTCAGCTGTTGTGCAGTCTCTCAGTTTTTCAATGCGGTCAGCAGAGAAACGAATGGTGTCAACTCGAACATCCAGATCGATAGGGTCCGAATTACCAGATGATGGCAGGCGTGATAACCCATCAGCCAATATGTTTTCGGATCCCTTATTGTAGGATAATCTGAAATTATATCCCTGTAGCTGGATGAGCATTCGTTGTAGGCGAGCTGGAGCTGAGGTGAGAGGTTTGTAATGATCATGACAAGAGGTTTGTGGTCAGTGACAATTTGGAAACCATTACCGTATAAATATGTGTGGAATCTATGTGTGCCAAACACGATTGCCAGTAGTTCCCGCTCGATAATGCGTATCGTTGTTCTGTTTGTGTCAGATTCTTGCTTGCGTATAAGACAGGCATTAAATTGCCAGCTGAGTCTGGTTGTAGAAGCGCTGCTCCTATTCCATGAAGACTTGCGTCTTGTGTAAGTAGATTGGGCGCTTGGGGTCAAAGTAGTGAAGCAGGGACGTTTCAGACACTTCACTCTTCAGGTTTTTGAAAACCGTCTGGTGGTGTGGCTCCCATTGGAATTCTGACTCTTTGTGAAGTAAGTCACGTAATACAGTGGTTTTTGAGCTGAAATCCTTAATAAAGCGGGATAGGTATGTCATTACACCTAGAAACTGTTGCAGTTCTGTTTTATTGCGTGGTTCTGGCATTTCCTGTAGGTCTCGTACCTTTGCTGGGTCAGGTTTCATTCCAGAATGGGTGTATATATTTCCGAAGAAGGAGATTTCCTGGCGTTTTATCTCGCATTTCTTGGAATTCATTGTGAGGCCCTCTTGTGTGGCGACTTCCATGAGGTGCCTTAGGTTGTTGTCATGTTCACGTTCTGTTGAACCATATACAACAATATCATCCGCTATACCGCATGCTCCTGTGCATTTCTCAAGTATTCTGTCCATCTCGAGCTGGTAGATGTCTTGGCTCACGTTTAAACCAAATGGAAGTCGTTGGAAGCAGTACCTTCCAAATAGTGTTTGAAAAGTGGTCAGGATCTGGCTTTCCTGGTCAAGCTTTATAGACCAGTATCCTGCCTTAGCATCCAGTTTTGAGAAGTATTTTGCACCTGCAAACCGGTGATTGAGTTCCTCAACTGTTGGGATTTGATGATACGGCCGCATTAGGGCTTTGTTTAGTGCCATTGGGTCTAAGCAGACCCTTATTTTGTTGTCGCGTTTGGTTACATATGTAAGGGAGCTTACCCAGTCAGTTGGCTCCTCAATACGACGAATGACATTCTGTGACTCCATCTTGTCTAGTTCAGCCTTGATCTTCTCCCGCATGGCTATTGGCGTTCTTCTTGGTGCGTCTATGTGGCATGGAGTGTTAGGGTTGACAGTGAGCTTGTGTGTTTTCTTGAACTCGCCAATGCGGTCGAATCTGTCGGGGTATAAACGCATCAGATCATCTATGCTGTTGATTGGTTGTTGCTGAACGGATATGGCACAGTTCATTGTCACAACGTTGAAGGCTACAGATGTTGGCAGGCCCAGTATAGCTGGTCCTGGAGTGTTGACCACATAAAATTGAGTGTTGAGCCATGAAGAGTCCTTGTATTTGCACCTGATGTTTGTGGTGCCATGGCATTTTATTTCAGTGTTGTTGTATGCTGTCAGTACGCATTTCGTTGGGTTTAGTGATCCAGGTATTGGGTTTCGGTCTTCGTTTATGGCGGAGGGGCACATACTGCGGAATATGCATAAAGGTTTGCCTGTGCACCCGTGTCTACCTTCAGTTTGAGGCTGTGCGTACCTGGGTGGTCTGTCAATATAACGTTGATATTGACAAACGCTTCATTTTGTGTTGTTTTTTGTTTGTGCAGTGGATGTTCACTGTTAATAATGCTGAATGTGAGGTGCTCCATCACCGCATGTAGTTTTGTTGTGGCTCTGTCGTCATGTTCAGCAACGCTGTCGACTTTTGGGCCTGTTCCATATTGTCTGTGCCTTGGCTGGCTGCGGCTTTTGTGCCAGGGTTTTTCTTGTTTCCTGGGTCTGAGTCTCGCTGAGAAGCACAATTTGGCCCAATGGCCCATTTTCCCGCAGGAGCTCATATGTCGTTCTTGGCAGGGCAATGCTCCTTGCCAAAACGGTGGTCCCATCCACAATTTTTACACAAGTTGCTGGTATTTCTGTTGCCTTCCTGGCGTTCGCGACCACCGCGATTTATGGTGTCTATCTGTGACAGGCCATGTAGTTGATGTATTTTGTTTATATACACGGCTGAAGCCTCATATGTGCGTGCTAATTTCACAGCCTCTTCTATTGTGTAGCCCTTCGGCTTGTTCAACAGTTCTTTTTGTAAGTCCGGTATGGGCGTGTTGGCTATCAGTATTTCTACTAAACGTTCGTTCATTTCATGGGCTGTGAAATCGCATTTCTTCGCCTGTAAGCGACACCTGTTTAGAAATATGTCGGTCGTCTCGGTAGGTTTTTGTTGGTATCTACTGAGTTCGAGCCTACATATACGGTGGTTGGTTGCTGGTCTCAGCTGCTCCAAAAATGCGTTGAAAATTTTGTTGGCGCGGTCTTCGTTTGACATAGACCAACTGTTGTATCTACGAATTCCTTCCAGTTGCGAGTAGAATGATAGGCACTTTCTCTTCTTCTTTAGTTCCCTTCGCTGTGAAATAAAGTTCCAAACGTTGTTGGAATATCTTGAATGACTCTGCAGTGTTAGGCGAGTCCCAGTCGAGAATGGGAACTGGTATCGATATATTAGCCATAGTAGTAGTAGTAGTGTTGCGAGCTTCAACGAGCGTGTGTGTGTGTGTGTTTTACGAAGTTTTGGTTCGAAAAGAAAAGAGAAAAAATATAATGCCTTACTTTTATCGTTGTTTTATTTTATTTTATTTTTCCCTTTATCTCGCCGCTGTCACCATGTCAAGCTGTGTTAGCTCGTGTTGTGTGGTTGGTTAATAGAGAGAAACGAAAAGACGCGTGTTGTCAGTTTTAAATATAAAACATGGAGGCTTTTATTTCCAGTGCGCATGCGTGGTTGTTACAAAACAAGGATTGTCATGAAACGAAATGATAACGTTGTTACAAAACTAGGATTGTAACGAAACGAAACGATAACATCGTTACAAATCCAACCGCCAGAATCAGCTACACACAATCTGCAGGACACTGCCTGGCTGTTTCCCAGTGTCCTGCCTTTATAGCGTCCGGGAATTATATATTTGCATAATCGCGCGAGAACATACGATTTTTTAGAGGCATATAGCTCTATATACTAGAGATTATCAAAGATATATCACATACATGACAGAATATATTTTTTCTGAAGGCAAAGGAATCTTATAAATTTTATGAATTATAAATAAATTTTATAAATTATAAATAAATTTTCTGAAGAGAAAGGAATTTTTTTAATGCTTTTCCTGCCGCCAGCTCTTGAGTATCGATACATTCTGTGATGAAGAAGCACATGTGAGGTCTTTATGAACTTAGCCGTGTTCATAAAATCAAATCAAAGTGATGCGAGGATAACAGAGTAGGAAAGTTATCATGAAAAGATCAAGAAGGCTTTCTAAATACCCACCAACATTGGGTTGTTAGACAAGGGAAAAATAATAACAAAACGTTCCTCTATCATCAGTTTTGTTAGATTAGACTGACAACTCTTTATTTGGAATTTTAAATCATCGCATACATGGATGTAAACAAAAAGGTAAAGAGACGTCCTAACTTTACCCTAGCTCTAACCGATCTTATCCCTTTTCTCAGAGATTCACTCGAAGGCATCGAGTCCGTCACTCATCACTGACACAACTTTAGTCAGCCTTGTAGCTTCTTAATCACTGACAAATAACGTCCGACGGTACCCTATCAATCAATAAGCCAACAGCGCTTGTACAGTGTATAAAGCTCTACCTCCACCTGTAATAAAATCAACGTTTAACTCTATATGCACTGATCATGCAAAAGTTCTTATATAAAAAAAAAAAAAATATATCCGTCGCCAACCAATTGTTTCCAAAATTCTTCTCACAAAACTTCGAGTTCATTAGAAAATTAAAAAAAAAAAAAGAATCATATTTCAGGGCGACCATTCGCTTTTTATATCTTCCCCCCCCCCAGTTATCTCACCTTAGACCATTGTCTTTTCTGGAGTCAAAGTTTATATAGTGCAGTCTTCCAGTTCATTTTCCTGTAAAAGAAATCACATAAAAATATCCAAGTCAATTTTATTTGTTTCAAGTTCTTCCCCTGGATCTTGGGGTATAGAGTGCTTTCTTCCACTTGAGTGGCAGCAAAATCGGTATCTGCATTGGTTGGGGTCATCTTGGCTTCAGATGACTTTTGATGAGGGCTACATTCGCCGCCGGTGCAGGCAACTGTGAGGCATTTCTTACGCTCTTTCACTCGTTTCCTTCCATACCACATCGCTGCTATCAACATTGCAATCAGAACCATTATCATGCATATCATATTTTCCACCACTGCTACCCCATGGGATAGGGCCTTTCCCCCTTCTAACCTGGCCTGCAATTCTCTCATACTCTATCCATTTCTTTCTTTTGACATTTCATTTGCTGGGGCCACACTCACTCACATACGTCAGGGCCTCATACCATGTATTGAACTCTTCGATTGATACATCTCCAGAGCACAAGTCTGACATTTCTTAGTCACATGTTGGTTTACGAGTATAAACCTATTCCTAACCATGTTGAGAGCTGTAAATTCAAGCTCTACCCAATAACTGGCATCTAACCTCGCTTAGGTGCGCCCAGAGGAGGACACAACCAATAATGGTTTACTATCGTCCAATTAGGTTCTACCTTTGAGGGCTTTAGTCCACGTTCAGTTCTCTTCTCCAGACCGACAGGCAGTCTTAAACAGCCATATCTTTTCTAGCACTTGTATTTATCCAGGGCTTATGCCACTTAAGAACTATGTATCCTAACTCCAGAGTGTCCAGCCACACCGTCATATGTTCAGTCCACACCACTCAGGACTGCTCAGTCAGTGTAAACTGTCTCAATAAAGTATTTCTTCAAAAGTATTTCTCCTCTGGATACTTCCGTCTTCATCTCACCGGAGATGTTCTGATTTTCTTCCTGCATGATTTGCAATTGGGTAATTATAGTATTAACATTTTCTTGATTTTTCGTAACCTCTAGCCTCGCACTATTCAATATTGAGAGCCCCTCATACGTGCTAGTCAACTGCTGTCCAACTCCATGAAACTTATCGATTTTTCCCTCACAGTTGTCGATCAATTTTTCAGAAGGTTCCAAATTACACTAGTTTGATCAAGTCCATATCAGCAAAGCTATGGGGAATTTCCTTCAATGCAGGATTACATTCTCTCTGAACCTAAAATTCATCTCACATTCCTCACCTCCAAACATCAGGAATGGCAGTTTAAAAAGTCTAAAATGACTTCTCCCATTACTCTGTGTGTGTGTGTGTGTGTGTGTGTGTGTGTTTGTGTGTGTGTGTGTGTGTGTGTGTGTGTGTTTTCTACATATTTCTCTCTGGTTTCTAGAGACACTTAGTTGATTTATATTAATTCGCTATGTAATACACGCTATCTGGAGACACCTTAAGTACTATGCTGATTGAAAACTTGAACATCCAGATCCAACACGCCCCCCCCCCCACCACCACCGCCACTGGCGGCAAGGCCAGCGAGCCCTGCTTAGCCACACAGTAACTCTGCCAAGAAAACGTTTTTGACGTTAAATATTATGTTCTGTATTTTTCTCCTTTAAAGAAAAAACGTTAATTTCATTTCCAGTTAATTAAAAAGCACACGGTTTTACCAGCTGGGAAATTATTAGTCTTAAAGGACTAACACAAGAACTGTTTGGTTTTTTGAGATATTTTTCTGTAAGAAACAAATTAAATTTGCCGGCCTGTGAGACAAGAAGACACCAGCACGCGCGAAAGGAACTATAGCAGTAGAAAATTGCTACAATAACAGGCAGGGGCGAAATCTCATAGTTCAAGATTTCCAATTACATGACCGAGTGTATAAAAGGTGAAACCAGACGCCCCTCTCTTTCTCCCTACTGACTGGCAGCAGACACCACCTGGGTCCTTTGGTTCCAGTCTAACCTGAGTACCACAAGCCAACATTGCTATCTTCATACAAAACCTTCTTTCTCATGCTATGGGACTCTTTAATCCTTGGTTCACAGACGGTACATACAAAAACTTTCTGTATCATGTTACAGAACTGCTCACGTCGATACATAGATTAGACACACACTCCTACTACATACTACAACATGTAAATACACTGGATACTTTTCTCTGTCTTTCTCTGTTAACCGGCCTATCAAATTTACTTCTCAGGACTGTCTAATCCGTTGTCCCAACTACTACTGACTACAACACGTGTGCACTGAACTATTCTCTCCTTCAACAAGCCGGTATAATAGTCAATCTATCCTTACACACAAGAACACTTTAAGCTACTAACCCGTTTCTCTCATATATACTAACGAAGATGACAAATAAAGTTGTTGTTTTTTTAATGTTAAAATGAGATTTCTTTTCGTGGTCTTTATAGAACTAAGGAAAGACACCATTTGGAAGATTTTTCTACCGAAATTTCTTTCTCTTCAGAACATTTTTATTTTAAATAAAAAAGAAACAAAAACATTAGAACCACAACTATAAGCAGAGGGACTTTCTGCAATCAAATAATTATATATAGGCATATAGGATGAACACTCATCTTTAGTTGATGACTTTGAAATATTTTCGTGTCTGCTGAAAACGAATATCACATCTAAAATTGGCGCCGACACATATAGGTATGTGCAAAATGAATAGCCGATGCTCAAAATGTATAAACATTTTGACCCCTCCCTTTACTTAAAAAATCACGAAAATCAGGAAATTAACTAATTTTAATGAAATTTTCAGTATTTGTCAAATGATGATCATGAATATTTGAATCTTAGTGGAAATGTATTATTTTGTTTTAACAAAAAAACACTTTTACTAAAGTTAAGGCATCGGAAACTGTAACAATAAAAAGAAAAATTATTTTTTTTCAGGAATTTTATAAAAAAGGCCTTTAAAGTGCGTATTAATGAATTCGATATAATTCGAAGAAAAATAAATTTCTCAAACTACCGATATTATCATTGAATTAAGATTGGTTTATTTAATATTTTCACACATTAAATTATAACTGCAAAAATATTTCCTCGTTTTTTAGATTACATTTTTGCGTAATTTTTATATATAAACTTCTAATATTTTCCTTGCCTTAATGAACGCGTTACTTTCAGTGTAACATAATATTTATATAATATTGAAAAATAAAAAAATTTAAAAAATTTAAAAGCAGGAACACTGAAAAATAATTAAAGTAAAAAGGGGAAAATTATACAAAGGTTCGGGATGGGAATGTATGGATGCACGGCTGGACAAAAAAAAAAAGAAGAAAGCCAACACTCCTTACATTCCTCCAACTATCTGATGTCATTTTCAGACAGCCTTTTGACTTTCCGACCTTTTGGACTTCTGTAGAATCCATGCTTAGACGATTTTGAAGGGGGTTTTTGCGCTTTTGGGAGCTAATTAAGCTATCTTTTGTGCAAACAAAGTGTTTCTTAAAATTTAATTTAATATTTTAGGACTTTACTGAGATCTTTGAAATAGACCCAGAAAACTAATATTTATCTTTCAAGAGATTTGTACAATTAATTTATTTAATTTCCAAATTTAGCTGCACTTTTAGTTTCCGAATATCGCCGTGAAAACATTTTTCATTATAACTTTTTTTCACGCGTCCAAATATTTTTCTTTCCTTTTGGAAATTAACTTCAGGCTTTAATCTTTCGAATACAAAAAAAAGTAGCCGGAAACCTAAAAAAAAAAAAGAAAAAAAATGATACTCCGGCTTTAAAACTATACGCCCTATTATTTTCCATCATTATTGCCTGTACCTAGACAGATAGTTTTCTTAATATTAATTTTTTCCCAATATAATATGTTATGATATTCAGTGGTCGCCATGGTTTTTGCACTTTAGACAATGCTATAAAAAATGTGCATGCGCATAAAGCTTGCTTGTTTTCTTCAACTTAAAAGTATGGCAACCCAAGGAAACCTTTAAGTAATACAGTTGAAAAACCGATGTCTTAATATCAAGAAAACTATTTGTCGTTGCCAGTTTTAAATGTGATATTCGTTTTTAGCAAATCCAAAATTCTGCAATTAAACTGCAAATTTTCTGGGAAAAAAAATTATCAGTATTTATGCAGAGCAAGTACCATGTTAAAATATTCAGGGGGTATATTGTAGCTATACTGTGCAGTGTGCTTAAAAGGATGCTGTAAAACTTGTTAATTTAATTATTTTAAAACTATCATTAAAAACATTCATTATTTATTTTTTTATTTTAAGAGAGAGAGGACTATTTTTTGGATGAGTTTGCACGATCAATGAAGATTTGTAATTAATTAATTTAAAGCGGTATTAAAAAACAAAAAATATTGGGACCCCAAAAGGAAAGCCCTCCCCCCTCACCAAAAGAAAAACAACTTTAAAATTAGGACTATCTTAATTGAGTCTGAAATTTTTAATAATCATTTCACCGAGAAGTTTTCTCGCCCCTCCTAAAAATAAAGTAAAGAACTGTCTGCAGGGAAGATACCGTGCTGAATTGATTCCAGTTTTCAAATAATTTAAATTTACGTACGGAATGTCTTCTTAGATGTGACAACAGATCTCCTATTTAGAATTCGCACTAACCAGCGTAATATGCACATCAATCAGACTGACTACAAACCAATATGAACAGGCTTTTTTTTTTTCTTCACTGTACGAGGATTTACCCCCCCCCCAAAAAAAAAACCTAAAAAAAACAACAAAACAAAAACAGTCTTTATTGATAATGGTGTGTTTTTTAGTCTCAGACAAAAAAAAATGATTTTATCATTTAATAAAATTTTCCTTCGCATTTTCTGGTTTTCAAATAAGGTTATATATATATATATATATATATATATATATATATATATATATATATATATATATATATATATACATATATATATATATATATGACAATGATAGAATTCAGATGAAAAATCCTGATATATATTACTTAAAGTAATACTTTCAAGGTGATCCTAGCAAAAAATGAAAAGCTCAATATTTAAGAATGGAGCAATATATGAGTTTCGTGGTTAAATTTTAAATTCTGAAAAACAACATATAGAGACATATATTTAATTTAAGAATTTATTGTTTGACAAAAGGAATATACAGAAGGGGTTATTTTAATTTCCTTAATCCAGGGATTTTAAACATTTGCCCTTATCATCAGAGAAAATGAAATGCAGTTAGCAAAATGTTCAGCTGCGAATTGACGCTATTTTGCTTTTCAGCACAATTATTGACAATAGTTTATGCGTGGTGGTGGATAATTATATGGAGAAAATTATACGAAAAGAGAAGTTGATACAACCTGGGTAATCCATATTCGGAAGGAGTCCAATGTCGTTCGGGGTTATAAATCCAGGTGGGCAGAAAATTGGCCCAGGGGAGAAAGTGATATTCCCATATAGTGAAAGTGTATTGTTCCTTACTGATTTTTTGTAAAGTATACAGGGTAGCCTTATTCGTTGTTGCGTTGAGTGTGTATTGGTTGCTGTAGTCCAAATGCTTTCTCGGTGTTGACAAAGTGTATCCGAAGTTGGGTGGATATACCATTCCATTGTAATTATCCCCGTGAGTAATAGAATTTGAGCATTGAATTAAGTATGCAATGGACTTCGAAATCAATAGTGTAGGTAACAGTAGCAAAAATAGCAAAATAATCCTGGAGATGATATTCATAACGATGCTTAAAGTGTGAGTCTCTGTAGTGAGTATATATATGTGTGTATGTCTATATATGTATATTTACAAATGGATGTGTGTCTGTGGGTATACATGTGCTTATATCTGCATTTATGTTTAGGTTTGACAGGTGGATATACAAGTAATCATTATATAAATAGTTAAAACAACCATGCTTGGGCGACCCCATACCCAGCCCCACATTTAAATCAATTCTCCCCTTTATAAAAATATCTAACTAGCCACAGTATATAAAGCACTCACTCAAATATCAATTCCAACTCAACGAACAACAAAACAAATTCATCCATAGATCGCCTCCAAAAAGGAATATATGTATTTTAAATAAAATTTAAACAAACTTAATTAAACCACATCACACTATGACAACAAGCGTATTGAACCGACTTATAGCAACTAATGAAGTCACCTTTAAATATACACTCAAAATTAAAAGAACCCAACCTTAAACTCACTTTATTAAGTAACCCTCCAAACATTCCATATTTTCACACCATGACTCCTCTCCATCTCCACCTCATCCGCTCACCCATCCACACAGCAAAAACAGCACACCCACCCCTTATCATGCACACCCCCATTGGAAATAACAAGAATATCCATTTCCCACTTGAACTTAAAATCAAGAGGTCAACCCTTTTAAAGAATACTAAAATACAATTCCTCCCTCCCGCCAAAAAAATTCCATTAAGAACCTGTATGCTCGCCCAACTTTAACTCCCCTCTCTCTTTACCCTCTCTACTTCACCCCACTCTCCTCTATCCCTCATCTAAAAGGCTTCCCTCACCCACTATAAACAAGAAAACGAACTATCTTTCTACAGAGATTCACACCTTAAGCAAGCCACCCAACGCTTCGCTCCGAATATCATATTCAGGATTATTTTGCTATTTTTGCTATTGTTACCTACACTATTGATTTCGAAATCCATTGCATACTTAATTCAATGCTCAAATTCTATTACTTACGGGGATAATTACAATGGAATGGTATATCCACCCAACTTTGGATACACTTTGTCAACACCGAGAAAGCATTTGGACTACAGCAACCAATACACACTCAACGCAACAACGAATAAGGCTACCCCGTATACTTTACAAAAAATCAATAAGGAGCAATATACTTTAACTATATGGGAATATCACTTTCTTCCATGGGCCAATTTTCTGCCCACCTGGATTTATAACCCCGAGCGACATTGGACTCCTTCAGAATATGGATTACCCAGGTTGTATCAACTTCTCTTTTCGTATAATTTTCTCCATATAATTATCTACAACCACTCAAAAACTATTTTCAATAATTGTGCTGAAAAGCAAAATAGCGTCCATTTTCAACCGAACATTTTGCTAACTGCATTTCATTTCTTCTGATGATATGAGCCATTGTTGAAAATCCATGGATTAAGGAAATTAAAATAATCCCTTCTGTATATTCCTTTTGTCAAACAATAAATTCTTAAATCGAATATATGTCTCTATATGTTGTTTTTCAGAATTTAAAATTTAACCACGAAACTTATATATATATGGCGCTTTTTACAGAATAAAGGATGCTTTACCAAATAGCAATGCTGAATTGTGGCCGTTCTTAATTGACTGCACGTAAGCATCAGTTGCACAGATTAAAAAAATAATACTTGCTGCAAAAATCACACCTGAAATAACTTCTTGTTTCGACCAATCGCAACAAACATATAGATCCAAGCTTACTTTCACTAAAAGAATACTTATTCATTAAAAAATAATTTTATATAATTTTCAAAAGACTTCTAGTAGAATGAGTGAATTTACTTCGTGTACGAAACTTAGTTTTTCTCCATGCCATGCTGCAATTCACTAAGAAGAAATTTTAGGTACGCATATTCTGTAATCTTGATGCTGTTACTTTGCTTAGAAAGAAACAGTTCAACTGCACTGAAGCACCTTTCTACTAAATATGATAGTTAAAAGCAATAAAATATATCTCAATTTATTCTATAGAAAAAATCACAATGTTTTTTAAACCTGAATTATTAAATTTGCCCTTAACTCAGTTTCGTTTCAAATGCAAGCCAATTATTCCTCTGCTTTTTCTGTTTTTTCTTTGTTAAAATCCGTTAAGGGATTGATTATGGAATCTGCTGTTTCAAATGACAGACAGGGATAAATGGCCAATGACAAAAATCTCTGAAATGATGATGAACTTCACAATCTAGTGGGATTTTGTTCTAAGAATTTCTTATGTTTTTTTTTTAATTTTCTTTTATCACAACCGGTTTATTTTTTTAACGCATTATTGTAATCCTTGTATTTCATTATCTTTTTTATGTTCAACTCTATTGCGGCCATAGTCCTTTTTATTGCAGCAGACCTTTTCCACATAGACAATGTTAGCTTTGAAGGCTATGTCTGTGATGTATTTTCATGTTTGTATGTCTTTGTCATAGAGTACACTTATCAGTGAAGGTTTATCTTCCCAGATATTGTATGATCTGTCAAACTGCATCGTTTCACAGATCTTCCAGTGGAGGTATGTAATACTTTGCTGTGACAGGGATCAATGAGATCCAACATTACAACATTAGGTGCGTCTAGCTCTCAATAAACCTTACACTGGCTTTGTTTGTTAGCCAGCTATTTGAATATAGCACAGGTGGTTATATGCAAATTCAGAGCCATGAGCAAAATAGCATCATGGTAAGAAAAAATAAGACCATAAAAAGGAGAGAAAATTCAAGAAGACGATCACGTTAGGAACGTGGATAATGTTTGAGAATATAATCATGTGAGAGACGTCACAGCAATAATGTGAAGCTATGCATTGCAGGGGGAAACAAATGTCATTGAACAACAAAAGAGGCGAATTGAATTCTAGTTGTTGTTAAAATGTTTTTGACTAATGAGGGTATGACACCAATGATTTCGACGATCGTTTTTATAACCACAGTTATAATAACCAACCAATCAGAAGCTTCCAAAGTTATTAAAAATGTAGAATTTTGGATTTAATCAGTTCGCTGCCGGCCTCTGTATCGAAACGACTTAAGATCAGGACTGCATTGATTCTTTGCCGTCATCTTTATTACTAGGAATTACTTAACACTCAAGATCGGTACTACATTGATTCTTCACCGCCATCTTTGTTACTAGACATTACTTAACACTCGAAATCGTGACTGCATTGATTCTTCACCGATTTGATTTACTGCCGACATCTTTGTTCAACATAATGTCTTATCACTTAACAGATTATGTGCCCAGCCATTGTCTTTTCTTTGATGGATCGGAATCCAAATTCAAAATGTGTCAGGTGAAATTTTTTGGGTATTTAAGGATACAAAAACTACACAAAGTTATACTATCTCCAACAGAGCATCCCAATGACCCCAAATCTGGGGACATGTATTATATTTGAGAAGACAATCACGTGAGAGACATCACAGTTGTAATGTTAAGTTATGCATTGCAAGAGGAAACAAATGTCATTGTACAACAAAAACAGTGAATTGAATTCGATTCTTTGTTTACTTGGCAGTTGAGGTTGCGATGGGTTGGGTTACATTACACATTTTTACTTCAGTTGTGAGTAAGCCTTGATGTTGTCCATATATAATAAGTCTTTACTCATCGAATAAAAGTCTGTCACTTGTGCAATTAGAGTGAGGTTATACCATCTTCCCTGCTCTCTTATCTTGTTTTCATTCTTATTTTCTCGTCTGTATCTCTTTGTGTATCTCATTTATTTCTTTATTGGTTGCTGGTTCGTCAGAGACCTCAACAGTATTCTTCAGTATGACTTCCTTAAAGTTTTCAGCAAGTGTTATGATTGAGTTTTGTTGAGACAGGTATTCATGATGATGCCTCACTATTTCTCTTGTCAGCAACGTGTGTTTTCATGTGCTTTTTCAAAGACCTACTATCAGAAAATGATAAGTGACACACTTCACATGAATAAGGTTTATCTCCAGTATGTATTCGCTGATGTCTTTTCAAACTTATATTTTGTGAAAAGGAAGACCCGCACATTTTACATGAATATGGTTTATCGCCAGTGTGTGTGCGCATGTGTTTTTTCAAGCAGGTGCTCTGTGTAAATGATGAGCCGCACACTTTGCAAAAATAGGGTTTCTCTCCGGTGTGTGTTTGTGTATGTCTTCTCAATGCGCTACAATCTGAAAATGCTAATCTACACATGTGACAAGAATAAGGCTTATCTCCAGTGTGAGTTCGCATATGTTTTTTCAGATAGGAATTCTCTGAGAATGAAGCGCAACACACTTCACACGAGAAGGGTTTCTCACCAGAGTGTGTCCGCATGTGGATTTTCAATGAAATACTTTGTGAAAATGCAGATCCACACGTTTTGCAAGAATATGGTTTTTCACCAGTGTGTGTTCGTAAGTGCATTTTTAATGTGACACTCTGTGTAAATGACCAACCACATATTTCACACGGAAAAGGTTTCTCTCCTGTGTGTATTTTCTGATGTATTTTCAAATTTGAATTTCGTGAAAACGATGATCCACACAATCCACAGAGATAAGATTTTCCATTTGTTTTCTTTTTAATTTTCTTATAGTTTTCTTTCAGATTTGGATGAGGCATCCTGTCAGATGCCAGTAATTCACCTGCTATCTCAGACATACTCAACCAAAAGATCGTTGAAAAATTATGACCGTCTCTTTAAGTGCAATTGTTTTCATCTCTCTTATACTTGGTTCACTGGGGATATTAACCAGCATGTGTTCCTATTTGGATTTTCAAGTTCGATAAAATACACTTGAACAAGATCAGAGGTTACACTAACTTAAACGTTGTGAAAATAGCACTCAAAATTAGGATGCTAGCCTAAAGTATCCAAATAATATGAATAATCATTGTCAAAAAATTCAGAAACAAACGTAAAAAATATGTCCCACAATAATGCTTCTGTCTGGTGGTGTATTTAAAAATTTGAAATTTCCAAAAACTATTATCTACATTTTTGGCAGATATAGAGCTACGTTTCTGTAGACGTTTGCATCAAATGAATCATGGTTAAAACATTAAAAAAAAGATGATCATCTATTACCATGTTATAGATGAAGATTATAAAAACTGAGGTTTTAGGACAATTCTGACTGAGACATTTGTCAAAAAATCAATCTGTCTTCAATGTTTATTCTCATGTTTTCTGTTGTTCTGTTTTGGAAAAGATGATACATGAAAACAATATGTGTTCCATACGTCACTACTAAGGATTATTTGATACGAATGTTAGATTTGCATCTCTGTAATAAACAGTTGTTGACTGAGGAGTTTTATACAATTTTTACCATGTTATTCAGCACTAACTCGCAAACGTTGTAGAAGCCAGCTATGGGGTGATGTGCTTCTAGTTCTCCTAAAAGACTCCTTAAAAATATGTTACTCTGATCTCATCTGTTAAATCTCACCTTGGTGTCAGATCAGTCTACAATACATCCTGTGTACTTGTTTTACCCACGGGTTAAGTCATTGTAACTGCACACATTCACCTGTACTAAAACGTATACTAGTAAATCTACAACCCATTATCCAGTGGCCTTCTTCGATGTTTTGATGAATTAAGGCAACTAGAGCATTCGGCATCATCTATGTCTGTATTAAGACATTTAAATTATTAATGATATTGTTTCTGATGAAGCAAAGTTCGAATGATACATATCATTTGAAGCTTAGTACTTTATACAAATCATATAGGTTATTTCTCTTAAGAGACTTATTAAAAAATCTGTTACTGTTATAGCTACGTTTTCGGGAATATGCAAAAACCTTGTGCAATTACTGAGTAAAACAAAACTAATTTCACTTGTTAAGATGTAAGTTCCACAATGCTTGAAAATATCACTTATATTTTGGTGTGAGAATTTCTGTTAGAGTCAATAATTCCTTCTCACCTAAATGTTTTTCCTTGAGTCTTCTTATATGATTGGAATACACTTCAAATATTAGCTATAAACGATAATCCTGTTCTCACTACTGCGACAGATATCTGTAAATAAAAAGAAAAAAAAACATTTTAATAATTTGGTATAAAATAGGTTTAAACCTCTGGTTTCGCTATTCGATACTCATTACACAATTGAGAGAACAGAAACAAACGAAAGTTTTTAACTAAAAACCTTTATATAGCCAACAGCCTAATCCATTTTCCCTAGTATCACTGTGAATAACTTTTTATTAATACTTTGGCATTAAGATCTGTTTTTATTATTAAAAAAAACGACTAAACTTCTTTTATCTCAATCATTTTTTTTTGCGAGGAAATACAATTAAATTATTTGGTATGGCCTTGCTTCTACCAGCATGAGGTATAGTTCTGTTCAGTTGCAGGAGTTTCACTACCCCAGGCTTTACCTTCTCTCTGAGAAGGAGTTAGTTCATCGCTCTGAGAAGAGGCTATTGCTGATTGCCTGAGTTATATTCCACAGGGGAATGCCGACAGGGCTGCTTAGGTATTTTTGTAGAGTAAAGTGCACTTAATCTAGTACGCTTTTTTTTTTTTCGAAATCCTGTTTGATCTTGTGCCTTGCCTCCTGACACAAAAGAGAACTTTTTTACATTTTTATTTTGGAGTATCAAGTTTCATAGAAATACTTTCAGAAAATATGAGTTGAATTTTCAAGTATTGTAGAGCTTACATCTCTATACGTGAGATTAGCTTTGTTTTATTCAATAAGTGAATGAGATTTTGCAGTTTCCCCTGTTTCAGGGGCCATTTAATAGAAATACAGTAACTCAATATCTGGCTCCACTAATATAAAATATTATAATATATACTTTATAAAAATCAATATGATTTTCATAAAGTACTAATCATTAAATGGCACATGTCAACATTTGAACATAATCGGAATATTAGTTTAGAAATTACAGTTTTTCAAGTGAAGCTACTGTTGACAATTGTCAAAACAATGGAAAAATTTTAATTGTATTGATTGCCGACGAAGCATTGTTATCTGTTGGAAAATTAATATGAATGGCATTGTGCTGACAGAAAAGAACTCTCTAACTTTTAACTTCCGTTTCTACTCTCCGGAAGTGAGTTACTTCCCTTGAGTTTTTCCTTCTTTTCTCTTCCTTTCCTTGAAGTAACAGGTCTCGTTCCCCGGGTCTGTTCTTAGTAAAATAAAGCTTATTTAAAGTTCACTCCATATCAAAGCTTTTTCATTACAGGCATATTTTGAGGTAAAAATAATTCTACAAAAATGTACTGAGTATCGTTGGAATTGGTGCATCACAGGAGATTACGCTTATGAACTATTTAGCATTACAAGACAATGCAAGTACATATTAGAAAAGAAAACAAATAAGCTACCTAACAGCAAAACAACTAACACATAATTATGAAAAAAAAATACATTTATTCAGAGCAAACGAGATAAAGAATACCTATCTCTTAAAATTTTCTGAAAATGAAAAATTTAAATCTAAGTACTATGAAGAATCGAAAAGTTGGTGATATTGCAATAGCTTATATATATCAATGTAATTTGGCCCATAGCGATTAATGCTTTAATCAATAATATAAATCTCACCTGTCTGTTTAAATGTATGTATGTATGTATGTATGTCTCGCAAAAACTTTCAACAGAGGCGACAGATTTTCACGAGATCGGTATCATTTTTGGACAACAAATACCGAAAAATTGGCTAAAAACATTAATTCCTTTAGCCTCAACTGGGCACTTTTCTACAGGGAGAGGAAGGAAAAAATCTTTCTTTCATAACAAGTTAGCTAAACATGCATGCACGAAAAACGTTCTTTATTGAATTAGTTTAAGTATAAAATAAAAATGACCTACATTGCACTTACGCGGTCATAGACTAGTCGTTATAGTAGCAGCGTCATTATCTGAAATGTGCACGTTCGAACCGACATGTCAGATTTATTTTTTGATTTTTAAAGTTTTAATATTGAAACAGAGTTATTTATGCCATATTTCCTCTCGTTTTTTTTTAAATTTTTCCATCACGTTCGCTGTTTTTTGTTTTTGTTTTGTTTTTCTGAATTAAAAAAAAAGTTTTAGTATTGTTCACTTATCCTTTATTTTGCATCATGTTTGTGTTTTTTTGTTGTAATATTTAAACAGGATTATTACGTTCGTTTATTCTTTATTTTCCATTTTGTTTTGTTTTACCCCCTCCACACACACACACGCCCACCACACCAGGGCAACGCCGGGTAGCCCGCTAGTAATTTTTTATAGTGTGAAAGCAAATAATACTGACTAATAAAAAGAGAGAACATCACAAACATATTATAATGCCTGAGGTTATATACCAAGATGCTATGGTGGTTAGGAATGTGAAATATATAAGGGGAGATTACTCTCTAAAAAGCTTACTAACTAAATACATGCATTTAAAGTGCTAAGAGTGGCTGCTAATTTCAATACTTAACAGTGAATATTGTATTTTTATTTTTAATCTTGATTGGATAAAAGCTTAAATCAGCAGCTTCTCTCAATCAATAAATATGCAAAAATATTCACTTCGAATGTGGGCACATGGGATATATAACCATAAACAAAATATTTTCTCTTTTTCTTTTCTTGCTGAGGCAAACACACGTGTGTCTATCACACTTAAGCTTAGCCTTTTTGGAAACGAAGATTGCCCTTTGACAAACCAAATACACATAATGAGAGGGAGAATATTGATGTTAAATGGGCTGGTAAACAGCAAAACAAAATAAACCAAATACAATGCGCAAAAGTCCAGCTAGAATTCGTCACTGACAACTTTCTCTCTCAACTTCCAGCACGTCTCTGCCCACTGCCTCTGCCAACAGACATTTTATCAGAAAACTAACCCCCATTCCATTTGCATACATGTGCAGTGGAAGATGAGATTTCGTGAGATTCCACAAGACTACACCTTATTACTCCATGGCTGCCATCTTTAATTTCTCTTTCTCTCAGATCCCATCCGAAGGTGAGTTGTATGACCGCACGACACACACACACACACACACACACACACACATGGGGGCACTTTCCTCTTTGATTATTACATTCAACTCTACACTCCCCTCTTGGTCTCCAGATCACACATTTGACATGGTGGACACGGTCGTTTGTTGCGGGCACTCCTATGAAGGGGGATTGGCTGGACTACTTCATCTTCATTGGAGCTCTCAGAAGATGTGTCAGAACCATTTGCATCAGCATTAGAGTGTACAGTAATACCATCAGGCTAGACTTCTTCATCTTTGTCGGAGCTCTCAGAAGGGGTGCTGGAACTATCGCCATCAGTGTTGGAGTTCACAGTTGTACCATCACGGGGAATAGGTTGGATCCACAGGTCATCATTGGATGATTCACCGTCACTGCTACTCGCCAACTGGTTCGTATTCAGGGCAGGCCGGATATCTTTCACATGGCATGGAGTACCATTGACTAGCACGGCTTGCTCACTGATGATGCCAGTGACTCGCCCTCTTTGAAAACTGCTGGTGCATCGATTATTGGGAGGCTTCATCCCAAACAGTGTCCCCTTACTCATACAGCCCTCGAGTTTCCTGCCGATTAGGCAGACGGGCGTCAATGCCCTTGATGCGCACTCGATAGCAATGGATCACATTGGTGGGTGCACTTGCAGCAGTCATGCCATCCTTTGGAGTTACATTATATCTATAGATCGCCTCTGTGATCCTGCATTGTTTTCTTGCTGTGATCCTCTTCACTCTTTCATGGCACTGCCTTGCTATGCCATTGCCACTTGGTACATACGCACATCTGTGTCTGAGCTGGATCCCCCACTCATCTACGAAACGTCTGAACTCCTCATTGCAGAAGGCCATGTCATTGTCTGTGAGGATCTCTTCAGGCGGCCCCCTTTCATAAAATATGGACTCCAATTTACGGATTACACTCGAGGAATCCTATCTTATTAACAGGCACCAGATTGCAAACCTTGTCGGTCCACAATCGATCAAGGTGAGGAAGGGCTGGCTGCCATAGTGGGTTATGTTCATACCCGGTCGGCTCCAAGACATGCTTACTCCCAGCTGACCTTTCAGCCATCTGGCCGGATTGACTGGCATGTTTGGCATTTCCTGACTACCGCTTTCACTGCACTTTTGGACATCGACAGATTGGACAACTGCACAAAATAACATGTCTGTCTCACTCCGGGGTGGCCACTGAGGTGGTGTATCTTCCTGATTTCATCCGCCACCTCAACAGAGGCAGCACATAATGGTAATGGCTCGGCTTTCTTCTTCATGGTGCCATACCATCTCTGTGGCACCCGAGTGAGCCTATCAGCAAGGTTGCAATTTGAAGTGACCCGTACCGCATCCACAGACAGGTTGTACTCTGTTACCAGCTTTTTTACGGTCTCCAACTCCGTCTGATCAGCATCTCGCAGGCTGCCTTAGTGCGCACCGTAGTCTTGCCAGTCAGTGTGTCTGATATCCAGTAGTACACGCATAGTGAATCTGTGGGTATGCGTAATTTCCTGACTTTCCACTGGAGTGCCAGGTTGATACCTTTTACCACCGCATGAGCAACGTCACTCGCCAGTCACAACCAGCAAGCATCCTCAATCGCAGCACCATTCTTCTCCAACAGCACACCAATTGCCAGAGAGCTCACATCCACCCACACATTCGGTTTGTCTCCCTGCATGCACCAGTCTCCTTTGGCCGGGTCATCCTGCTTTACACTTGCGACGGTCTCCTTCACCATGCAAACCAAGAGATCGTCGGACGTTTCATCATCCCAGTCTTTGGTGACTGCGTTGCCCTCCTTTTTATGATGCCAAAATAGCTTGACGTTAGATGGGCTGGTAAACAGCAAAAGAAAATAAACCAAATACAATACGCAAAAGTCCAGCTAGAATTCATTACTGACAACTTTCTCTCTCAACTTCCAGCACATGCCAACAGACATTTTATCAGAAAACTGACCCCATTCCATTTGCATAGATGTGCAGTGGAAGATGAGATCTCGTGAGATTCCACAAGGCTACACATTATAAATCCATGGCTGCCATCTTTAATTTCACTTTCTCTCAGATCCCATCCGAAGGTAAGTTGCATGACCACATGACACACACACACACACACGGGGGCGCTTTCCTCTTTGATGATTACATTCAAAACTACTACAAAATCATTCAACTACTTTCAATTCGATGCAACTAAATAAAGGTTGAAAAATACTTCTTAATTCATGGTTTATCTACATGTTCATTTGTATCCTAGAATATTCTATCTCTGGCGTTCTGCAAAGCAAATTCTTAGCATGCAACTAGTCGAACATAAGCAAATACAACTTTATACCCGTTGTGGTGCTCACTTTACAGATAATAATGAAATATTCTACTTATTATAAATACCATTTAAGAGTGAACAGAAAATAAATCTTTACAAATGGAGAAGCATCAGACGGAAGTTATTTTTAAATGAAAACAATAAGAGGTTGAAACTTTAAGAAAAAGGCAAAACGAATGTATGCTCGGGCTGCAGGTAGACTGTGCAAATATGAAGTGTGTCCAACCATATCAGCTGCTAATATTCCTATTTCCTTGCTTGCCGAAATAGAAATGCCATATTTACTGATAAACTTCCAAAACGGAATTGAGATGCTATTCAAAAACTAATGGATAATATTATCAATGAAACGCAGATCTTAAATCTAATTGTAAAGGATTGGAGATATGGCCTACATGATCCGAAGGTCCTAATACTCACTTAAATGGCATCTTAGTCAAATTAGGAAATGGCTGTTAGGTAACACTAACAGTACGCCACAGAAAGAAGAGGTAATAATGGACACAATGTATGTCACCTTTGATCTAGATATACTCCAAACAGCCTCAGAACTTGAATTGAAAGCCATGTTTAATTTCAGAAAATTTCCGATGGGTAGCTATTCTGTACATGTCTTGAGGAGTAAGAATTTGCAGTGGGTAGCTGTTTTGTACAGGTCATGGATTTTATAATTTTGCAGGCAAAGAGCAAAAGTTTTTTTTCGTGTTGACATGAAAAAAATATGCGCGGGAATGCTAAAAGATTCTATATTTTTATAGAGTAATTCTGGTTTCCGATTGATTGCTAGCAGAACATGGCTCAATTTGATTCATCAGTTTCTATTGCCAGTGTCCATAAGTAGACTCTTCTTACTTTCAGTGATCATACTCTCATTACATCAAAAATATTGCAACGAGCGATACTAAAAAAATGAAAATCACCAGATCTTATTGTGATTAACTCTAAGAAAAAAACGATACTGGCAAGCATGCAAAGTTAACTTTTTTAGAGGGAGTTCTTTGGTGCCAACCTTACGGATAATAATAAACTATTCTACTTATTATTATTCCAAGAAAGAATAGGTCTCGGAATTATGCAAAATTAATGAACACTTGGCAGTTGAACTGACGTATAACCATTCTCTTTAATTGTAATTTGTTTTCTTTTCAATATATTTTGCTTACACTAAATACGGAGATGTGTCTTTTTTCTGAACCCTTACAGGTCCACAACAATAACTAAAAACAAAATAGACTTTTAAACTACATAAACAACCGTAGAATACTGTGAGAATAACAAAAGCGTGCAACATGTGGCAAAAAAAAAACACCAATGCAATGTGCCGACACACGTGCTGATAAAATATATAAAAAAATTATCATATAAAATTTTTCTTTGTAAACGCGTGTGTGAAAAAAAGAAAAGAATGCACGTCTATGGCTTCGCACAGAGGCAACACATTGTGGAGAAATGCGTGACTTACCTGGATAGACCACGTGCGGGTCGGTACCCCGAAAATAAATAAAAAGAAAGAAAAGAAACGGTCAAGACTCTTATTTATAAAGTAGTGATCACGTGAGTTAGAAGAATATGCAAATAGAGGTGAACGATTTTGCGATATAAAAAGCCTGTGTTGTTAAGAGGAGGAGCAGACTGTTGGCAGAAGTCAGTGCTGTCAGACGTGCTTTAGAGTTTTGTTATTATATGCTGTGCTCGATTATTGGAGAGAGAAAAGAGAAGAGGAGGAACCAAGAAGACAGTCTGCAGATACTTGACTTTGTGTTGATTTTAAGCTATTTTGGCGCTTGGTGTGTGGTGACTAACAATGGACAGATTTGACATTCGCTTAATACCCGAGTTTGACGGATCTACCACTGGACCGGCTGTCGTCGAATGGATTGAAAAGGCAGAGAAAATCTGTAAACTGTGCAAAATTAAAGAACCAGCCACAGTTATCCCTTTGAGGCTAACCGGAGGGGCCTATGCAGTCTACCAACAACTCGGGGATGAACCAGACTGGGATGAAATCAAGCAGAGCCTGTATACAGCGTTTGGTACAGATCCATTTGTTGCGTGGCAACAGTTCACGAGCCGGACACTTCAACCCAAGGAAACAGTCGACGTGTACCTAGTCGACCTGCGAAAATTATCTGTACCATTTGGTGGGGTCAACGATAAAATATTAAGCTGTGCTTTTTTGGTAGGCCTACCCGAGGAGGTCAGTAAACTGTTGCGGGCATTATCAAGAATCGATGAATTGTCAACTGATGAGTTATTGGCCCGAGCTCGAAACATCTGTAAGGAACAGGAACTAATTGCAGCAGCAGCTCGTTTTCGACATGGAGGCAATGTGGACTCTCTTCCAGATAGTAATAAGCATGCCACCCCAGTGTGCTATAAATGTGGGGAGGCCAATCATTTTGCTAAAGAGTGCCGGAGTGATAGGAGAGGTGTATATCCACAATCAAAGAGACCAGTGCAATGCTATCGCTGCAATAAGTTTGGGCACATATCTCGCAACTGTTCGGGAAACGAAGTTGGGGGCAAGGTACTATCGCTACCCTTGCCCCCTGCCAACCAATAAACACAGGATTGCCTGTCATTAGCGTTAAATTTGATGATGTGCAGTGTTCAGCACTTATAGACACGGGGTGTTCCCGGTCTATAGTTAGTGCCCATTGCTGTCCGGTGTGGCGGAGGAACCCAGTCGGCGTTATGACCATCAATGGCTTATCACGGGTATGTTGTGGTGAAGGGACAGTCACAATCTGTACTGAGAAGGGTGACACAGCTAAAGTTGACGTTCTGGTGATGCAGGAGAAACCCCTTGGCTACGACATGTTGCTTGGAATTGATGCAATACAAGCACTAGGAGGCGTTACAATCACAGCAGCTAGAGGTATCAGGCTTGCAGAAGGGAAAGACGTCTGTGCAGCCATGTCAATTGAAGAAAAGGACTTCTGTGCTACATTTGATGACAACGAAAGGGTGTGGACTGCAAAGTGGAAATGGGCCATGGGCCAGGAACCAGATCGGCTGTGCAACACGATTCCAGAGTATGCAGTTTCTACCACGAATAGGGCCGCATATGAAGAAGAACTTCAGATGTGGATTGACAACGGTTGGTTAATACCATACCCACAGGAACGTCTGGGACCACCCAAGGGATTAATTCCGCTCATGGCTGTTGAACAACCTACCAAAGAAAAAATTCGTCCCGTAATGGATTACCGAGAGTTGAATCGGCATGTTGATGCGTTTACCGGAAACGCAGATGTGTGCGCTGCTAAACTGAGAGAGTGGCGTCAAAAAGGGAGCAATGTAGCACTTCTGGATCTAAAGAGGGCCTACCTGCAGATACGTGTCCATGAGTCATTATGGCCGTTTCAGACAGTACTACTCAAGGGAAAACTATATTGTTTGACACGTTTGGGTTTTGGCCTAAACGTAGCACCCTTGATTATGACAACCATTATTAAAACTGTTTTGATGCAGGATGAGACCACAGCAAAAGCTGCTTCAGCCTACATAGATGACATCTTTGTTAATGAGGACATAATGTCTGCAGATGCAGTTCGAATAAAACTGAAAGCGTTTGGGTTAATAAGCAAAGACCCTAAGCGCCTAAAGGATGGAGTGCCCGTGCTAGGCCTCGAGGTCTGGGAGGAGGGCAATATGTTGCGATGGAAGCGAGGGAGCCCACTTCCAAAGTTACCCAATGTATTAACAAGACGTACTGTGTTTTCTATCTGTGGTAAATTGGTAGGACATCTACCTGTCTGTGGATGGCTCCGATCGGCAACAGGAGTGGTGAAAAGACGAGTGACTACAGTAACAAAACGATGTTGCGGATGATGATTCTCTCCAACAAATGATGGCTGAAATGTTGTCCAGAGTGCATAGGAATGACCCTGCCCGGGGTGAGTGGCAAGTGTCTGGAAACGAACTAAATGCATGGGTTAACGCAAGTTCGTTGGCTACAGGTGTCGTGTTGGAGCAACTAGGTGTTGTTGTGGAAGATGCATGCTGGCTTCATCCGAAAAATGATGCCCAACATATAAATTTGGCAGAACTTGATGCCACGTTAAAAGGTCTTAATCTCGCATTGCAATGGCAGACTAATGTTGTGCATCTCCACACTGACTCATTGTGTGTTTACCATTGGTTAACCGACACCTTGACTGGAAAGGCTCGAGTTAAGACTAGAGCTGCAAGTGAAATGCTAGTACGAAGGAGACTAGCAATAATTAAGCGTCTAGTTGACGAATACAGCTTGCAGGTAGACATAACGTTGGTCTCGTCGATGCAGAATTTGGCTGATAGCTTGACTCGAGTACCAAAGAGGTGGATCGATGCAATGAGGCAGGGATCCGATCTTCAACAACAAACATGCGCGACTGTAACGGATCAATTAACACCTGACCAGATCCGTATGATACACCAGCAGATTGGACATTCTGGAATTCAGAGGACTGCATATTTTGTCCGAAGAGTATGCCCTGCAACTACAAAAGCATCAGTGAAAGCAGCCATACGTTCGTGTGAAGAGTGTCAGAGAATTGATCCGGCACCATCCCAATGGCAAAAAGGGAAGCTCGAGGTGGAGGGCAACTGGCAGCGAGTAGGGATGGACATAACACATTATGGGGACAAACATTTTTTGACCATGACGGATTGCGGCCCGACGCGTTTCACAATATGGCACCTGTTGACACGACAGGATGCAGCCAGCATTATACAACAGTTGAGAGCCGTCTTTTTTGAACGTGGTGCCCCGATTGAAATTCTGACTGATAATACCGCCACATTTCGATGTCAAGAATTTCAGAAATTCGTGCACGAATGGGGGATTAAAATGCATTATCGGTGTGCATATTATCCCGAGGGTAATGGTATAGCAGAACGGTGTCACCGCACCATCAAAAGAATTGCAGCCAGGACGCAGTGCTCTATTCCAGAAGCTGTGTACTGGTATAATATAACACCCAAGGACAATGCAACACCAGCAACTGCACCAGCCAATGGGATTTACCAATATGAACAGCGTTTGAAAGGAGTTGATGCCATACCATCAGTGGTGAGTGTTGTCAATACACCATATCAGGTGGGAGACCTTGTTTGGATAAAACCCCCGAATGCTGGGTGCACTACGAAATTTTTCCGGGGAAAAATAGACGAAATCATAAGTCCTCAGACCATGTTGATTGGTGGCATACCACGTCACGTAAAAGATATCCGCCCTTGTTATACCTCTTCTGATTCTGAGGACGATGAGGAGGATCACACACCGTTCAGAGATGATCCTGATCACTTACTGCCCCTTCAGGTGAGCATAGAAACACCACCAACAGAACCAGACGAGGGAATGATGGGACATACTGATGATAATAGTGAGGAGAGCGATGGACACGAGGAAGTAATGCCTCATCGAAATACTCGACAGAGACGAATACTGCCCACCCCCCGTGATTGCGAAACCCCGCGAGAAGGGATGATGGAGCACACCGAGGAGATGACGCCTCCGATTCTTCGGAGAAGTACTCGACAAAGACGGATACTGCCCCCCTGCCCTGATTGTGAGACACCGCCTATGGAACCACGAGACGGGATAATGGAACAGACTGGTAGTAATGATGGTGGTAATGAAGAAAACAGCAATGAGGAAGTGCTGCCCCCGATTCTTCGAAGGAGTACCCGCCAACGACGATTGCCCGCATGTCCTGTTTGTGATCATGAGATCAGGGGGGAGTGTGGAGAAATGCGTGACTTACCTGGATAGACCACGTGCGGGTCGGTCACTGAAAATAAATAAAAAGAAAGAAAAGAAACGGTCAAGACTCTTATTTATAGAGTAGTGATCACGTGAGTTAGAAGAATATGCAAATAGAGGTGAACGATTTTGCGATATAAAAAGCCTGTATTGTTAAGAGGAGGAGCAGACTGTTGGCAGAAGTCAGTGCTGTCAGACGTGCTTTAGAGTTTTGTTATTATATGCTGTGCTCGATTGTTGGGAGAGAGAAGAGAGAAGAGGAGGAACCAAGAAGACAGTCTGCAGATACTTGACTTTGTGTTAATTCAAGTTTCTCATATGTTAAAAATGTGCCATCATAAATGCTGCTTTAATTCATGCTGCATCGGATTTAATTTTTTGTAGTCAGTTGTTTGTTCATTCCAAATACGGTACACATAAATTCAACTTTCTAAATCCATTCAACAACTTTAAGTGTTAATGAGTGGGGATTAAGTGACCAGTGGGATAACACTATCATTATCAGTAATGATAGAATTGGGTAATGTTTGTACATTTTAAAGAATGGCTCAACATGAACTTTATTTAGTTAGACTTGAAAATGGCTATGTCAGCTGTGAAGCAGCCCCATGGTACAAGGGGCGTGCAATAAGTAATGCCCCTGACCCACTTCCCATAGCAATAGAGCAACGAAACTTGGCACAGTTATTAGTCTTTCTCAACATAGGACGCACCCAGAGTAATGCATTTCTCCCATCGTTTGATGCAGCCCTGGAGACCGTTTTTGAAGAACACCTCAGGTTGCTCCTCCAATCACGATGTGACTTCAGAAATCAAGGCTGCATCATCTGGGAAACACTTTCCTTTCAAAAACCACTTCATGGCTGGGAAGAGGTGAAAGTCAGAGGGTGCAAGATCAGGAGAGTAGGGAGGATAGTGGAGGATTTCATAACCACACGCCCATGCTTCTGATCTGGCTACATGCGAGTTGTTGACCGGAGCGTTGTCCTACAGAAGGAGGGTACCTTTGCTGATATTGCCCCGCCTCATGATTTTGATAGCTTCCCTTAATTTCCTCAAAGGTGAAGCATAATAGGCTCCTGTAATTGTGGTACCTTTTGCCAGGAAATCTGTCATAACTACTCTGTCCTGGTCCCAGAAAACTGTGAGCATGACCTAACCAGCGGAGGGCTGCACCCTTGCCTCCTTTGGAGGTGGTGTGGTGAGTCTAAGTGCTTCCACTGCATTGACTGGGCTTTGGCCTCTGAATCATAGTGATGGACCCAGGTTTCATCTTGTGTAATCAGTCTTTTGAAAAACTTTGACTCGTCTTCTTGGCACATCTCCAAATTCATCCTCAAACACTCGACGCGTTCTCACTTCTGGAATGGTGTGAGCAACCTAGAATCCATCTGGCAGACACCTTATGCATATGCAAATGGTCATGAATGATAGTTTCTACATACCCTGTACTAATCTTGACATCTTGGGCTATTTGGCGAATAGTAATGTGCCGATCTTCCAAAATGGCAGCCTCAACTTGACGGACAGATGCCTCATCAATGGCATAAGGGGGGCAACCAAGTCTGGGAGCTGTTTCCACAGACTTCCGACCATGTTTGAATTCACGATGCCAGCGTTTTACAAGGTCATATGATGAGGCATTATCATTATAAGTTTCTTTCATCTCATTAAAAGTTTCCTGTGGTGTGTGTCTTTTCAAATTCAAAAACCGGATCACTGCTCGACATTCAACAGGCTCCATTTCACACCTGACTCAGTTCAAAGACCTGTAAAACAGAAACCACAATTATAGATAGATAAGTGAAAATTGTTGGCAGTTGTCATAGCTTGACACATGTTCGCTGACAATGATCTGGGGGGGGGCATAAATAGAAGCTCAGTTGAGTATCTGCCATGAAAATAACAGAGTAAAAATAAAGTCGCTACATATTTTCTGTGAGGAAGAGGAAATAAAGTGGAGAAGAGGGCTTCGCTCACTAGATTTTAAAGCTGGTTTTCAATCCTCTTAAAACAGTTAAGGGTACTTTAGCAGCCCCTTCTTGAATATGGCAACAATACTCAATTGTAAGATGTATTTGGTATACAAGTAGAGAATTACGTTGAGAGTCATAGAATGATCCAACCATTTTACTAGCTACATTGGCAACAGATCTGATGTTAGTTTTCTATTTCAGGTCAGGAACAAAAGTCAGACTAAGAAACTTGTCAAGGCAGGGTGATTTCTCCAGACGCAAGCCTTTCATTTCAGTTAGGGCCAAGTAAGGATCAGAGTGCTGGTGGTGAAAAGATAGAACTCCTGTAGTGAAATAAAGGAGCTCTTCTTCACCAACACCATAACAAACAACCACAAATGTCAACAATGTTCTCTTTCAGGTGTGCACATTTCAACTGCCGCCTTCCATTTTTAATATTTTCACTTGTCATTGCTGATCCCCACATATGCTATTTAGTTGCAACTACAAAAATCTACATTTGCAAAGAGACCCCCCCTTCTGCTTTGGGGGTTGGGCAGTAGACATTCGCCTACTGATTTACTCATCTTAGCTGGTAGGTGTTTGTAGCAGCCAAAATTCTCTACAATCACAGGCAGGAGCTAATTTTCACGGCTCAAGATTTGAAGTCGATTTTCTCTCTGGCTTGTCCAATCACAAGCCAGCTCTCAATCACGTGATCGAGTACATAAAAGGAGAAATCTGAAACTCTTATTCCTCTTACTCTCTTGCTTCATCTGGCAGCAAACTTAGCCAAGGGCTTTAGCCCCAGGCCGAACGTGAGTACAACAAACTAACAATGGCTCTCTTCCAACTCACATTTGTTTCCACGTGGGGTACTAAACAAACTGTTTATCATGCTACAGAATTGCTCTCATCAATACACTGACACCCACACACTTACTACGACAACACGTAAACACATTGAATATCTTTCCCTTTCTTTCTCCTTTAACCAACCTCCTTCGTCCTGAGGACTACTAGCTATAAACAAAACTATTCTCTCCTCAACAAGACGGCGATATATTAAATCTATCTTTACAGAAGAACACTTTGTAATGTACGTAGGTACACAGGGGACGATAACAGGGGGAACACCCGAAAAAACTGGCGGTGCAAAACAAGGGACAGCATGTAGATACTTGCGGTCGGCTTTCGGCTGAATAAAGTTTTAAAATAAACTCGGCGTTTGCGCTCTCAGTGAAAAACACCACATGGCGACGAGGAGGAGATCATTTCTCATAAAGGGGAAAGTTATTTAAACTTCTTCTCCAAAAAACATCGCGTTTAATAGAAATTAAATAGCGACATATTTCTACCTGCACACATGCATTTTAAAAACATGACGTCTTATGGTAAAATTGATGAATTCTCGCCGAGTGGAGGTGATTGGGACACATACTCAGAAAGATTGGAGTATTATTTCGAGGCTAATGGAATACAAGATCCAGGAAAGAAAAAGGGCGTCCTTCTTTCTGTTTGTGGTGGTGAAACATTTTCTCTGCTGAAGGATCTCGTTACGCCGCACAGCTTAAGAGACAAAAGTTATGAGGAACTCTCGCTCTCGTTAAAAGAGCACTGCAACCCAACACCGTCCGTAATTGTTGAGCGATTCAACTTTTACATGTGTCGCCAACAACCAGGTCAGTCCATTTCGGATTTTATTGCTCATTTAAAAAAAAATTACACAGTTTTGTGAGTTTGGAAATACGATAGAAGAGATGTTGAGAGATTTGCTCGTCGTTGGATTGATGGATGACCGAATCCGTCGGCGACCGCTTTCCGAGAGGAAACTAACATTTCCTTATGCTCGACAGATAGCTCTTGCCATGGAAAGTGCAGACAGGAATTTTAGTGACATGGCAGCCTGTTCAACGTCCAATTTTACAATACAGACGAAAGTCAACCAGGTTGAACGGCCTACTCCACTACGGAGACAAAAACAAAGACCATGTTTCCAATGTAACGGAAAACATTACCCCGACTCCTGTCGTTTCAAAGAGGCAACGTTTAATTTTTGTCACAAAACCGGTCACATTTCGCCAGCCTGTTTGACCCGGAAGTACAACGACAGAGCTGGAAATCGTAAAACCCACAAGGTCACCAGTGAAGAACCAGTAGACGAAGATACAGGCAGTGACTGCGCCTCGGTGCATAGGCTGTTTAACCTGCTAGCAAATAGCAAAACCGAGCCCCTGATGGTGTTGCTGGGCATAAATGGTCGCAATGTCGAGATGGAGATTGACACAGGAGCTGCTTTTCATTGATCAGCCGCAATGCATATGAAAAACTATGGTGTGAACCTGATAAGCCAGTACTTAAGCCTATGTCACAGAAACTAGCAACCTACACGGGAGAAAGTATCACGCCATGTGGTACGTGTCAAGTGTCGGTAGACTATGATGGCCGACAGTTTCGTCTGCCATTAGTGATTGTTCCTGGTTCTGGCCCTGCACTTCTTGGTAGAAACTGGTTACGAGTAGTGCAACTCAGCTGGAAACGCATCCATCAGCTGAAAGCAGTAAATGCTACACCTGCAGTTGAAGACATTATTGCAAAATACCCCGATGTTTTCAAGGATGAATTGGGCACATGGAAGGGTTTCACAGCAAAACTTAGTGTTGACCCGAAAACAAAGCGCATATTCTGCAAGGCTCGGCACATGCCCTTTGCATTGCGTGAAAAGGTTGACAAGGAGCTGGACCGACTAGAGTCTCTGGGTATTATCTAACCAGTACAATACTCAGAATAGGCTGCCCCTATAGTAGCAGTTGTCAAAACTGACCAAACAATACGGTTGTGTGGAGACTATAAAACTACAATAAACAAATGTTCAAATCTCGACCAGTACCCTATCCCCAGGATTGATGATTTGTATGCAAAATTGGTGCAGGGAAAGAAATTCACCAAGCTTGACTTGAGATCAGCGTTCCTGCAGGTTCCATTAGAGGAAGACTCAAAGCAGTACCTTACAATCAATACACCACGGGGTCTCTACAGGTTCAACCGCCTCAGTTTTGGAGTAAAATCAGCTCCTGGTATCTATCAACGCTGTATGGACAATTTTTTGGCAAATGAACCACATGTCATATGCTATCAGGACAACATACTAATTACAGGATCATCAGACACGGAACACTTGAGCACCCTTGACCGAGTGTTAGGGAAACTCTCAGAATCGGGTCTCCGCGTTCGTCTGGACAAGTGCAAGTTCATGGCACCCTCCGTAACCTACTTAGGTCATTGGATTGACTCCGAAGGCCTTAACCCTACAGCAGAAAAGATCCGTGCCATCCGGGATGCACCAGCCCCACGCAATGTGATCAAAATTAAGGCTTTCTTGGGCTTATTCCAGTTCTACGTTAGGTACGTCGCCAACGTCGCAGATAAGTTGGGCCCCCTCTATTATCTACTGCAGAAAGGACGTGGGGCAACCCCCAATTAACAGCTTTTCAGTGAGCCAAAGATGCATTGCAGACCACAAATGTCCTGGTTCACTATGACCCGAAGAAGGAAATGGTACTGACCTGTGACGCCAGTCAATATGTTGTCGGAGCTGTTTTGTCGCACATCTTTGCCGACGGTTCAGAGAAACCTGTTGCTTTTGCTTCGAGAACAATGTAACCGGCTGAGAAAAATTATAGTCAGTTGGACAAGGAGGAACTGAGTATTATCTTTGGGGTTAAAAAAGTTTCATCACTACTTATTTGGACGTGTATTCCATATCATTACAGATCATAAGCCACTTATCAGCCTCTTTAGCCCAACAAAACCAACATTGGACACCCTGCCATCAAGAATAATACGTTGGTCACTGTTGATGAGTGCTTATGATTACACAATAGAATATAGGCCTGGTTCACACATCGTCACTGGCGATGCAATGAGTCATCTCCCCCTGCAGGAAGCGTTAGATGTCCCAACACCAGGCTGTATTATACATCTCATGGATCACCTGGACAATTCCACCGTTGACTCGACTGACATTTGTGCTCATACACGCAAGGACCCCATCCTCTCTAAGGTTGTTCAAGCCACACAACATGGAGGGTGCAATCTCCCACATGATGCTTCGTATTTACCATTTCACGCTCGTAAAAACAAACTAAGTGTTGAAAGGGGGTGCCTGCTGTGGGATTCACGAGTGGTAATTCCCCACCATCTCAGGCAGAGAGTGTTGGACGAGCTTCACCAATGCCATCCTGGCATAGTCAAGATGAAGGCCCTTGCCCAGACCTATGTATGGTGGCCCGGGATAGATGCTGACATCGAAAAAAAGGTGAACAACTGTTACCCTTGTCAGTGCTCCAGAAGCCTACCTGCTAAGGCACTACTACACCCCTAGGAATGGCCAGCTGAACTTTGGCAGCGGGTTCACGTTGATTATACTGATTACAATGGCCAATACCTGCTTGTAATCACGGATGCACACTCAAAATGGGTTGATGTCTATACCACAAGTGCAGCTACTTCAGCCATTACAATTGAAAGGTTGAGGCGCTGTTTTGCTACTCATGGTCTCCTGCACATTGTTGTCAGTGATAATGGCCCATGCTTCACCAGTTCAGAATTTGCAGAGTTCATGAAACGGAAAGGTATCAGACACAAATTTATCAGTCCACATCATCAGGCATCAAATGGTCTAGCCGAACGCTCAGTTGGGCTGGTTAAAAACGGTATTAAAAAAATGTCGGGAGGAACTCTGGAAACAAAGATATCCCATTTTCTGCTGACATACCGGACAACGCCTCACACAACAATGGGATCTACCCCGGCAGAGTTGTTGATGAAGCGAAGATTGCGCACCAATCTGGATCGTATGAAGCCCGCCACCTCAAGTGTTGTATATAACAACCAAGAATATCAAAAGTTTCACCATGACAAATCTGCCCAGATGCGTTCATTTGATGAAGACCAAGCAGTATTTGCACAGAACTTTGGTTCCGGATCCATGTGGTTGGCTGGTCACATTCTGGAAAGAATATCTCCTTTATCCTTTCTAATCAGATTGCAGGATGGCCGGTTGGTTCGTCGTCATCAGGATCACATCAGGTCTCACCGTTGTATCACTGAGCCAGCACCTCAATCCCCAAGTGAAAACAATCCAGAATGCATTTTCACGGAACTAAACATGCCTCCAGATATGGCAACAGAAAATAACACACATCCACAGATTCCATTGACACATGAAAATTCGCCCGATTATGAGCAGCCAGATAGAGAAGTGAGTGAGCATACCCCACTAGCCCTGCCATGACGATCGGGCCGTACAATAAGACCACCAAATCGTTTTAGTCCGGATTGACTAAAGATTGAACAATTACCTTTTATTTTTTCTTAACTTAAAAAAAAAGGGGGGGGAATTCAATGGTCACATACTGAGGCAGAATAATCCTCGACCACAAAAGGGTCACAAGGGCAGTCTACCCTGACCTTTTTCAATGATAAATGGACCTTTCTTTTTTGGGGGGAGATGTAATGTACGTAGGTACACAGGGGATGATAACAGGGGGAACACCCGAAAAAACGGGCGGTGCAAAACAAGGGACAGTATGTAAATACTTGCGGTCGGCTCTCGGCTGAATAAAGTCTTAAAACAAACTCGGCGTTTGCGTTCTCAGTGAGAAACACCACACACTTCAACCTATTAACCCGTTTCTCTCTTCTACTAAAGCTACTAACGAGAATGACAAAAAAAGTTGTTTATTAATATAGAATCAAACTCCATTACGTTTCTTATTCTATATGTTCCTCTTTAATTGTATCATTCAAAAAATTTGGGATATGGGTCGTTGGTCATTTTGAAAAATAAAGGAAACTCAATCAAATTTTTAACGGATAATTAAAATGCAATAAAAACACACTAAAATACTTAAAAAAACTTATCTAGGTAGAAAAATAACTTTTATTTCCTTTAGTAACATTTATTTGTTTACTATTCGTTGTTTTCACTGTTTTTTTTTAAATTAAATATTTCAGGAAATCGATTATATTTTTACCGAGTAAAACGATAAAATCATTTTAAATTTAAAATGGTTTTCTTTTTATTAAAAAAAAATGTTTGTAATAGGCATATTAATAAGCTTAATGTCGTATTTGTAATTTCGTTTCTATTAAACTTATTTCATCCTTTATTTGTGTCTTCTTAGACTAATGAGAATATTTGATTTGTGGCAACATCTATTCAAGTCACAGTATGCTGCGCATGTTCGCCACTCGTGGACTAAATTGTATGAGATGTCGCGTTTTCATTTTCATCACCAACCACATTTATACAATCCCATTTCTCAACTCGGGTCTTTTAATTCCACTCAAATTTCTATCTAACTGGAACTCTCTAGTGCCTGTAGATTTTCTCTAATCCTTTGTCTTACCTTGATTTCTATCCGAGCTTTTGATCACTATGTTTAGCCCATAATCTTCCTAGCATCGCTCTGTCCAGCACCAGCACCTTCTAGAGACGCAAGGAACTTAATAGAATATAAGCAATATTATAGAATCGGAAGATGTCCCATCCCATTCGAATTTCTAGGATCCCCCAAATTCTGACTCCAAGAACCTCAACTCGTTTATTTTCAAGTATCCCAATATTTATTAATGTGAGTCTGGTTAAAAAGAAATCACACTTCAACTCTTACCCCAGGTATCCTTACAAGTCTGACATCAACTCATTTCCAAACTTCTGACTTCTTTCAAATCTGCAACCCTGGTTGTAAGAGAGATCAGAGGAATGTAAGAGAGGACGATGGGCCAAAAAGTTCTTCAACAAAAAATAACTTAATCCTCGATTTATGTTATCTTTTATGCACGGATGCTGAGTTACACTATCTTAAGATTAAGAGATTATCAGTGATTTTCCAGAATAGGCAACAAAACAAAACAGGAGGAAAAAAATAACAATATGAAACAAATAAATGTTACCAAAGGCAAGCTAACTTACTCTTCTACGTACTTGATAAGTGTTTTGTGTTTTGACTCATTTAAAAAACAAAAACAAAAAAAAACAATTTTCTAGTTAAAAATAAGGGTTGTGTAAGACGTGCCGAGTTAAAACTCAAATAGTGGTCTCATTCGAGTCATAGTTGAGCTTCGATAATCGCCCAAAACTTGTAAATTAAACAAAATACTGGTAGAACATTACATTTTCGCACGATAGTTGACATTTATTGTTTCTATCAGTGTTTGGTTTTGATTTTTGAGCGATTATTGAGGCTGTAAGGAGGCCACCATTTTATTTTTTGTTCTTACTCGACAGGCTATTTTGGTGATGCTATTGTTGATTATTCTGAAAAAAATCGCGATTTCTCCTTAAGAAAATTGGGCAAATCACCAGCGTTTTTTTTTTTTTAGTTTTTATAGCATGTAAACACTCATATCTCGACTTAAATATCTCAATTAAATATCAGGTTGAGAAATCATCGAAAATGGAAAAGAAAAGGAATTTTAGTAAAAATGAAGATGCTTGTTCAGATAGAGTCGACAGATCGATTTTTTAATATGCCATTTTAAGCAAAAATAATATTACATACTTAGTTGTCATGTCGAAAATATTAATATATACAAAAATGACGAAAAATCATTGAGTAAAAACAAAAAAAAAGAAAAAAGTCTACCACTAGACAACAAATATTGCAGCCATGAAAAAGTAATCTAGTATATTCGTTCCAGGTTATGTCCCCTTATCACTCTACTTTATAATGTTTAAGAAAAATGCAACTTTACCCAATTTTCCGTGAAGAAATGTGGACAGAGAGCCGGATTGGTGGAAACCAGTTTATTTCAAAGATCATAAAGGCTGCTCAGCTATGGGAGCTGAAACAGAAAAGAACAAACAACAATAACAGAAAATTACAAATGACAATAAAGGAAATAAAATACAAATGACAATAAAGGAAATAAAATACAAATGACAATAAAGGAAATAAAATACAAATGACAATAAAGGAAATAAAATACAAATGACAACAAAGGAAATAAAGTACAAATGACAATAAAGGAAATAAAGTACAAATGACAATAAAGGAAATAAAATACAAATGACAATAAAGGAAATAAAGTACAAATGACAATAAAGGAAATAAAATACAAATGACAACAAAGGAAATAAAGTACAAATGACAATAAAGGAAATAAAATACAAATGACAATAAAGGAAATAAAGTACAAATGACAATAAAGGAAATAAAGTACAAATGACAACAAAGGAAATAAAATACAAATGACAATAAAGGAAATAAAGTACAAATGACAATAAAGGAAATAAAGTACAAATGACAATAAAGGAAATAAAGTACAAATGACAATAAAGGAAATAAAATACAAATGACAATAAAGGAAATAAAATACAAATGACAATAAAGGAAATAAAATACAAATGATAATAAAGGAAATAAAATACAAATGACAACAAAGGAAATAAAGTACAAATGACAATAAAGGAAATAAAGTACAAATGACAATAAAGGAAATAAAATACAAATGACAATAAAGGAAATAAAGTACAAATGACAATAAAGGAAATAAAATACAAATGACAACAAAGGAAATAAAGTACAAATGACAATAAAGGAAATAAAATACAAATGACAATAAAGGAAATAAAGTACAAATGACAATAAAGGAAATAAAGTACAAATGACAATAAAGGAAATAAAGTACAAATGACAATAAAGGAAATAAAGTACAAATGACAATAAAGGAAATAAAATACAAATGACAATAAAGGAAATAAAGTACAAATGACAATAAAGGAAATAAAGTACAAATGACAACAAAGGAAATAAAGTACAAATGACAATAAAGGAAATAAAGTACAAATGACAATAAAGGAAATAAAGTACAAATGACAACAAAGGAAATAAAGTACAAATGACAACAAAGGAAATAAAATACAAATGACAACAAAGGAAATAAAGTACAAATGACAATAAAGGAAATAAAATACAAATGAAAACAAAGGACAAAGTATATATCATTCATCTCCATCCTCACAACAAAAAGACATATATATTGTTCATCTCCTTCCTTACAGAGCTACTCTTTTAGTCCAGGGTGGTTTAAAGGAAGAAGATTTTTTTGTGCGCGTGGAAGTTTTCTACATCCAATGTCATTACTACTATTGGTAACTGAATTGTCGACCAGATTGTCCGCAAAGGGAGTCTGCTGCTGTAGAGTGACAGGATTTTGATGAGCGTCAGATTCCGTTTTCAATGGAGGACTTAATGGTACATAGGGAGAAGGAATAGGAGAACGTGATTCAGTTGGCAACAATGTGCATGGTTTAATGAAACGTCTGTTCCGAAGTGTAACTCTCCCTGACGAGAACAATTTAATCTGATATTGTCTGTATGGAAGAACCTCGACAATAGTACCGGCCTTGAACCATTTCTTGTCAGCACCCTGGACAACGACATTTGTACGAACTGGAAGTGAACAAAACTCTTTTTGATTGCTATCATCCTGCACTACTCGATGGTGCAGATCATTGAATGCTTTTTCACGCAGTTCAGCACTGACAATCCAATCTGTGTGCAACTGGTAATGTTCTGGGTGTGTAGGGATGCTGTCTCTCAATTGACTGTGAAGGAGAATCTCTGCCGGACTAAGTTGAATACCGGGCAATGGTGTATTTCTGTGGAGAAGGATTGCACGTGCTGCCGAAAATATTAATATATCCAAAAATGACGAAAAATCATTGAGTAAAAACAAAAAAAGAAAAACGTCTACCGCTAGACAACAAATATTGCAGCCATGAACAAGCAATCTATTAGATTCGTTCTGGGTTATTTCCCCTTATCACTCTACTTTATAATGTTTAAGAAAAATGCAACTTTACCCAATTTTCCGTAAAAAATTACTTTTAACTATAAATAAATGTCTACTTGATGAATTTTCGTAATTTTTAGATATGTTACTATTTTCGACATGAAAATTAAGTACGTAATATTGTTTTTGCTTAAACCGACATATTTAAAAATGTCGATCCGGCGACTCTACCTGGATTATAAGTGTTAGAAAATGAGTTCAAATTAAAAAATTATACAAAATACTGTTAGAAACCCACTCAATATGTTACCGTGACGTAAGCTGACATATATTGAGTTGGTTTCTAACAGTATTTTGTATAATTTTTTAATTTGAACTCATTTTCCCAAACTTAACGCATTCAACAGCGAGCTAGCCGCCATTTGTCTTTTTCAAATATATCGATAAACACTGTATGTTTTTCCAACCTAATAAATATTTTACATTAAATAAAAAAAAAAAAAAAAACACTAAAAACTTATCCAGTTAGGTAGAACAGATACTTATCTTGCATTTGATAACATTTAATTGTTATATATTTGCTTTTTGACAAGTTTTTCGTATCTATGTGTATAGTAAAAGAAACCCCTCTACCTTAACAAGCACAAAAATGACATTAAAAAAAAGAAAGAAAACTATAACATGGGGGGGGGGTCTGACAATA
>NC_136502.1:51797717-51880217 GCF_053919585.1 Euprymna scolopes
TTAAAAACAGTTCAGAACGTTAGAAGTAGGTAATTGAACTGCTTTCTTATAAAATCTGTCAAGTTAGAATGAAAAACAAAATGATGGTCTCATTCGAGTCATAGTCGAACCTCGATATTGGTTCAAAAATGGAAAATTGAACAAAATATTGATACATCTAATAAACGTCGCCAATGACGTGTAATGTTCTCACAGCATTTTGTTTAATTTCAAGCTTTGAACTACTATTACTATTTGGGGCTGCTATTATGGCTTGAATGAAAACGCCATTTTGTTTTTGTTCTAACTCGACAAGTTTTACACTAAATTTATTCTAAACTAAAACACACACACACACACACACACACACTTTAAGATAAGTTAAAGCAAACACAAACTTATATAAGTAGTTAGAGGAGTAACGTAGCTTTCCTTTGGTAACATTTATTTGTTGTGTGTTTATTTTATTCGCAATTTTTGGCTTTTGTTAGATATTCTAGAAAATCATATATATATATATATATATATATATATATATATATATATATATATATATATATATATGAACAAATGAGAAAAGTCTATATTCAAAATTTCATGATATTGACCATCTTACAATTTATTCTTTTAATTGCGTTGACATTCACAATTCCTGACAGCACCTATTTCATAACACAAAACCATTCATTTAATAATTATATAAATCAATGAGTCTATTCTGCCCTTAACTCCTCAGAAGAAATAGCATCTATCAATCCATTAAAAGAAAATAAAATGTATTTGAGCATGATTACAAAATCCGAAAATTAGAAGAAGTTGCAATTACAGTATATGTTTCATGCCATTTTGAATTTCAAGTAAAATCACTAAAATTTAAATTTCTTTGTTAATATATTGTATTGTAATGTTGTAATGTTGATACACTACTAAAAATATTGTATTTAGTATTTTATTGATTGATTATTTGTAATTAACCTATATATATTTACTTAGATAATATTAATAATTGTAATATATATAACATATGTCTATATATTTATTTAATTTTATACGAAACTAATTACAAAATATATGTATTTTATTCCCGGTTATAACAATTGTTTATTTTATTTAAATTATATATTCATATATAATTCTTTTTTATTACTATTTTAATAATTAAATTTATTATTATAAATTATAAATCTTTTATTGCCCTTTAATTATTTTTCGTTAATCTTACTTAATTTTAATATAAAATTTCTCTTTGTAATATTTTATCATTTACTTTTGCCATTTGTTTGTTATATTCTCTGTAATTACCTTAAGCTCTTTAAATTAAGAATTAGTATATATTAAAGGTGAATTATAATAGAAAAATCATATTTACACAGAAATATATATATATATATATATATATATATATATATATATATATATATATATATATATATATATGGCGCAATCACGTTGATACACCGATTCTTGCTAGATTACCGAAGTTTTGAAATGAAAGTACCCTATTCTATTTATATAAACGAAAAAAAAAACATTGCTTCAATGCTCAAAGGTTAACATTTTTAATGTGTTTTTACTTTCGAAAAAGGTCCATGTGCAGTTATTATATTGCTGTTACATTTTTTCTTTTCTGTTGATCATGAACAAATATTTATAATGTAATTTATATGTATATATGAATATATGTCCCTCAAAATGACCTTCAGAAGCACCTGAGGTCACATGAGGGGGTATTGTAACATGAAGTTTGAGTCGGCAATCATCTGTAGAGATGCTCCAATCATCATGTATGTATGTATGTATGTATGTATGTATGTATGTATGTATGTATGTATGTATGTATGTCATTCCACAAGCATTAACAAATATTGGCAAGTTTCTCTGTCACATCTCTGAAAGATTATGTAAGAGTGAAGCTTGGTTGAAGAGCCACCATGTGTATATGGATGTTTGACATCAATCTGAAGAGATGACAATTATCTCTCAAGAAGTGGCAATCACAATATGTATGTATGTATGTATGTATGTATGTATTATTATTTACTCACTAGAAGTAGTCACACAAGCTATCATCAAAAATTTCTCTTTAAGAACAAATTGTGGTATTCTCTGGAGTCTGAGTGACAACAAGTATCCCCTGATTTCCAGTACTCTCCACCTTTTTTGATAACAATTGCAGATGGATTTGCGTTATCTTAGCATCCACTTACCATTGATTTCTCATTGGCAGCGACCATTGGTCTTCACTGGAATTTTGGTGGCAACAAGCTTCTTTGCACTCGTCCAGTGGAGGTCTGGCTAGTGCTTTCTCTCCTCGGTCTTCCCATCCTCCTTGACCCTCCTCGATTTGGTGTGGTGTCAGTTTTTGCTGACACACACACGCACACACACGCACACACACACACACACGTGCACACACACACACACACATACAAAAAATAAGAGAGAAAAGATTCCATGTGATGCTCCTTTGTGTTTTACATCTGTGTCATTTTCGGTATGTTCAGTTTGTGTCTGGAGTTCATGTGTATTAATCTCCACATTCAAGGGTTTTCCTCAATATTTCAACAGTTTTCATTGCTGTTATCCATTGTATCATATTAGCCATCCCTCTGATTCTGATCTTTCCCATTCTCTTTTCAAAGTTTTTTCGTATTGTTCCTAGTATTCCTACTACTTGGCCTTTTGGTCAAGATCAAAGTGTAGTATCCATTCTTCAGATGCTGCACTTCCATTTCTTGTTCTCTTTCGGTGGAGGATCAGTCCTTCACGACTGAGACAATTTTTTTTTATTTTTGTACCTTTTCTCCACGTTAAAAAACGACCCTGGTGTCTAACTCTACCCCGTGGGGAGGCATAGTAAATAGGTACTATTAGTGGTGTTATCCTGACTTTTTTCATCTTCTATTTTTCTTTGAGTTTTCCGGCCAGTTCAGGGTATTTACTCTGCTTCTCCATCTCTTTGATTTTCACTCTGTGGTCTGCTGGGACAGCAAAATCTACAATCTGACAGGTCTTTTCCTTCTTGTTTACTAGTTGACATCCAGTCGTCTTGCTTGGGTGGGTTTATCCATTTGTACATCCATGTTTCATAGGAGTTTGTGACTTTCATTTTCAAGTACTGCTGCTAGTTTGTGCTTGTACCATTTGTTTGGATGTTCAAGATTCAGTTTTCTGCCTTCCCCACTTGATCATTTCTATTCTTATGTTATTATCATTATCATCATTTCTATTCTTATATTATCATCATCATCATCATCATTATCATCATCATCATCATCATCATTATTATAGAAGATAATCATGTTGACACACCAGTTCTTGTTCAATCACTTGAGAAAATAATAAAAAAGTAACGTTCACAACTTGTGCTCGTTTGAACATTCTAGACTGTCCACTGTCTGCGCTCAAATTTGGCGTTTATAAGTTGTTAATTGCCTTCATTCCCATGGCATTTGTTTAATAGCCTGGTAAAGGCTTAGCAAATGGGGTCAAAGTTTGCTTTGTGGCTAGCTAGATTAAGATCTGTGGACCAAAAGTAATTGTCACCTTCTACACTGATGATTGCGAAAACCTGAAACACTTGTGTCTGTAGGCATAAAAATTGTTATTTATAATTATGATTAACTTTTATTAGTAAATAATCATTTTCTTTAAAATTTAAATTCTGTTTAATCACCATAAAGTACTGTTTGAGTTTTTTTTTTAATGAATAATAAAAATTAAGAATAAATCACGTAATGGCATTACTAAAATTGATTTAGAAAAAATGTCATCGATACTTTTAGAGTATTATTGAATAAAAACGCATATTAAATAAAATATGAAACTTTTTAGAGAAAAATAAAGTAATTCTTACTTGTGTACATTAAAAATATTTAAATTAAGTAAGCATTTCCTGTTATTTTACAAAATAAAAGTAAAATAATTGAACAAAATTATTACATTTCCTGTGATCCATACTATTGTGAAAATCAGCAAGATTAATATTCATAATGATTTTTTAAAACTAACCTGATCTTTTGGTTTATGCAATTTTTGCTGTAAAAAGTGTGTAAATTTTCTTTAATTCTCGTTCATTGAAATACTCTAGAACATCTTTTTATAAAAAACAAAATGAATTAGTCCAGTTTATAAGAATTTCTCATTCATTGCATAAACACCAGAACTAATGGTTTCAAGATTGATTAAAATATCTTTTCATTAACATTCTTTATTCATTATTTTCTTTTATTTGCGGGAGGTCATGCACATATGCACATTTTTTAGGTTATCTAAAATGCTTTTACACATTTATTTTTTTATTGTTTCATGACTACCATCTTTTCATTTGGTACATAGATCCTTTTAGTAGTTAAATATAAAAATGTTATTTATCATGAACAACTATTATTCATGCGTAAGTTGTATGTATGTATGTATGTATGTATGTATGTATTATTATTATTATTATTTATTATTATTATTATTATTTATATGTCATAGGAGTTCTCACACAGACCATCAGAGATTACTCACTGATAAAAACCGGTGTTGTTCTATGGTGTCTAGATGAAAAGTCCCCCCAAATGCCCATTGCTTTCCGCCATTTTCAATAATCTTTACAAATGAATGTGCATTATTGCAACAGCCGCATAACATTGACTACTCAAATTACCATTGATTTTCACTGGAATTTCTCTCCAAGGTACCAACTCTCTTTGCACTTATTCAGTGGGAGTCTGGTTATTGCTTTCCCTCCTAAGTTTTTTTTATCCTCCTTAATCCTCCAAAACTGTTTGGTTTGGTACTATCTAAGACTGATGCCCCACTTGGGGATGCAGTTTATAATTTTTTTGTAATTACAGTTTCCTTGGATTTCTGTGATGTTTCTTCTATCTTTTTTATTTACTTCTATTGCAGTTTTAATGCAGCTGGTTAGTAATAGCAGTTTGTTAGTTAGATTCTGTATGGGAGGCTTATCATTAAAATTTCAGTTGTTTTCATCCATACTGTCAGCTGTATACTTTCAATCTTCCCCCAGATTCCAATTTTTCTTAGTTTTTTTTTCAATTTTTTTTTGGACGGTTGCTCGGGCTCTTACAATTATTGGTATTATACCGACTTTTGTCACACTGGATATACTTTTCAGTTCTCTGGCAAGTTTGATGTATTATTATTATTATTATTATTATTATTATTATTATTATCAAATAAGTTTTAAAATATTGCTACTTTGCTCTGTCCTTATAAGTGTTTTTTTTCAGGAAATTTTTAAAAAATGTTTGATATTTGTTTTACTTTTGTTTGATATTACATCTTCTGTTTATTCTTTTGCCTATTCATAATTTGCTATTTATTAAAATAGTTGAGACATAAGCTGAAAATCGGGGCAAAAATTAATCTTGGATGTGTTGTTTTATGGAAATCGCTGCAGACAAAGCATGAAGCCACTGATGTAAGGAACTAAAAAATAGCACTTTAATGTAAGGAACTAAAAAATAGCACTTCGACTTCAACTTGCTAATGATGAGATAGATAAAATAGAAATTATTCTCTCTTTGTCAGAAACATTGCTCCTAGAATGTGAGAGCTAAACGACAAAATAAGGGAAGTGAGAGTTACACAGTTGTTTTTGTTTTTTTTCAAATTAACTTTTTACTCAAGTAGATGAAATAAGTAGCAGCAAAAACTAAATTGAATTACGTTTGTTTATTGAGTTTAAATACTAAAAATGTTCATTTATTTCTTATTTTGAGCATGGAATTTATTAAAATATTTTTTGTTTTTCTCACATTTTTATGAGCGCCAAATTATTAAAAATCGATCTTTAAAATTTTCGATATAATATTTAACAAATTTATTCTTTTTTTCACAGATAGCAGTTTCAGTGAAGAAAAATAAACTCAGTTCCTGGCCATGAATCATTTTGGAATATATTTTGATAATATTAAAATAAAACTGTTTTAAAGCCATTTTTGGAAAAGGTATAGGAAGATAAATGTATGAATAAGTGTTGTTAGCAGTCTACTTCAACTAGCATCACAGCGATAAAGCATTGATATATCACAGTAAAAATTCATTGCGTATGAAAGGACTTTGTAAAATATTCATTGGACATTTTCTTTTTACATTTGTTACACTAATTTATGTAATTAGACCTTCTAATGCAAATAATTTTTAGAAATTCTTAAATTTCTTGGTAAAACATTTTATCTGTTTTAAGATAGTTCGCTTAAAAATATGTTTTAACTCTACTCCTTTAAAAAATATCCGCGTGTGTTACAATAATTATTTTTTCTATATGTTTGGCCACAAATGGACTAACAAAATTTTAAATAATGAAAATATATGTAATGCTACCACAAGTGTTCCTGAGGACCTCATGCTGGACATTAATAGTCCCATTTACATTCGCAGTGAGGTAGCGATCCCCTAGATCGACGAGGTAGCTGCAAGTAGGTCATACATGTGATAGAATAATCTGATAAACCTGACTCATATGAAATCTTTGAAAAAAATCAACTCATCTATTGGATCAAAATAATGCGAGACAAATATTCAAATTTTATCTGAGAAAAAACTATTTTTGAAAAATAGAATTACTGATTCTAACGAGATTTGTTCATCTGCATGGAATAAATTTAAATATTCGGGATTTTTATGGAAATCGCTCCAGACAAGGCATGAAGCCACTTGATGTAAGGAACTAAAAAACTACTGATAATGCTAAGTATTATTTGGATAGATAAAGCAACAATACTTCCTAATTTGTTAGGAGCATTGCTCAAAAAATCATAGGATTAAAGGACAAAATAAAGGGAGCGAGAATTACACGGCTGTCACAAGTAAATCTAAAGTTCTTTTTCTACTTTTAAAAGAAAAGTAAACCCAAAGATTAAAGTCATTTATAAAATATATATGAAAAAGCATTTCAATCTACTTTAAAAAATGCTTGTTTTTTGTTATGGAAATCGTTTCAGACAAGGAAAAATACACTTGATGCAAGGAACTAAAAAATATGACTTCAAGGTAAATAAAAACTTGCCAGATTGATTCTGACCCAGAAAACAGAAATTTTCCTCTTTTATAAGAAACACCGCTCATGGAATGTGAGGAAAAAAGGAAAAAATAAGGGAAGTGAGAACTAAAACGCTGTCAAAAGCCACTATTTCAAATACTGCAGATGATGTCTAATAGTCATGAAAATTTGTATTTTCCAAGAACTAAAACATTACAAAAAAATTCGTTGAGCATTCACTGAAGAAGAAAGCTTAATTCTGAGAAATGTATGGTTCTGTATTTTCCGAAAATCAAAAGAAAAACATCTTGCATAAGTGGTGACTTATAAGGATAAAAAAATAATAAATAACCATCAGTAGAATTAACAGACTTTGTATGAGTGGATACTGTTCCTTGAATAGTCTTCTTAAAAAGAGTTGATATAATACAAACTGGGAGTATCTTCATCAACACCACATTGTGGTCCAGTAAAAGTTTGAAATCCGGCGAACAGCAACAAAACAAAGAAATAAAAATGAAACATTAACTAGAAAACATGATAATGACCACATATTTTAACAACAACAAAAACATACAGGCTAATATCTCCAAATGAACAGCATGACTGCTTTGATATGCCTTAGTATAAAGATTAAATTTATGAACTAATAATAGTCCAAGCATTATAAGAAATTAATATAATTTGCTATTTAGGAATATTATATTAAAATACACCAAAATGTAATATTAAAATATATTAATATATATTAAAAAATTATTACATTAAATATTATGTTATATTATAATATATACTAGAAAAGGTACAAGTTTCAAATAGAATTTCATTTTTTTTTTTAGTTATAAATTTGTATAAAAATTGATTGAAACTCAATGGAACTTTGCAGGGGCATATAAAATATTTTTATCAACTTGTCTGGCGTCAGCAATTAATAATATTAAGAAAACCTATTTGTAACACAAAATTGTAGAAACATTAAAAATAAAAACATACATTAAAAACACATGAAACATTTAATATCTGTTGAAAACAAGTAACATTTAATACTGGTATAATGGATATGCATACATCCGGGTCCTTCCTCACAAATATTATTTTCTAGTGAAGCATTGATTACCGACTAACAGATTAGAGACAGCAAAAAAGTATGTAAAGGTTATATTCCGACAACAAACACCGTTTTGTAGAGCAATTATTAGATTATTACTCAAATATTACAGTATTTTTATAAGACAACTCAGGTGTTTCAAATGACTATATCACTTTCACGAGACATATCAAGTACATGTATAATGCACAAAAGTAATTACCAATTTTGTACGAAATTCCAATATAATTACCGATTTTGATCCTTTATAAATCTCTAAATATTTTACCAAAAAGTATTTCGTCCCGATTACAATAAAACATGTTAACTATGCATATATTTTCTCTGACATAAAAGCACACTTGCAGGGGAGTGCATCTATAAATTATACCTTTGCTGATAGTTTAAAATCAATAAATATTTTTTACTTTATTATTACTACCAGCGTTTGAAGATTCGTTTTAAATAAAACTAAATAAAAAAGATAATTAAAGGGATCAAAAAATAGGCACACATTTTTCCAATACCAACACCAATTACAATACATCAAAAAGTTCTGATTTTACCAATTCCTGATTCCAATTCCAACGAATCATACCAACACCAAAGGTAATATAAAGAAATTATATCGATAAACATATTTTATGTTCTTATTTCAATTATTAACTTCTACACAGGTTCCATATATATAAATATTTTTTCATGTATGATTAAAATATCTGGGAAATTGAAATTGAAAAAATTAGAACATAGAACAAGTCTGTGTAATTTAGGTTTAATAACTTATTTTGTTTTATCAATGGCAAACTAATTTTTTGTGTATTGATAATAATTTTAGACATGCAGAAACATGCATTCGCATATTGGTGAGAAACTCTACTCTTGTGAAATATGTGGATCTTCGTTTTCAGGGTGTGCCACATTGAAAAAACACATACAAATACACACTGATGAAAAACCCTATTCATGTGAATTGTGTGGAATATCGTATATCAGAAGATCTGACTTGAACATACATATGCAAAAACACACTAGTAAGAAGCCGTATTCTTGCAATGAGTGTGGGTCAGCATTTTCAGAGAAGTCAGATTTGAAAGTCCATCAAAGCACACACACTGATGAGAAACCTTATAACTGTGAAGTATGTGGCTCTTCATTTTTGCAGAGTGCCTCTTTGAAAAATCATATACGAATCCACACAGGTGAGAAGCCGTATTCTTGTGAAGTTTGTGACTCATCCTTTTCAGAAAAGTCACATTTGAAAGTTCACCTGCGAATCCACACTGGAGAGAAACCTTACTCTTGTGAAGTGTGTGGCTCAGCATTTTCACAGAGTGCGTCATTAAAAAACCACATACGAATACACACCGGCGAGAAGCCTTATTCTTGTGAAGTGTGTGGATCAGCGTTTTCAGAAAAGTCAAATTTGACAAGACACCAGCGAACACATACGAAAGAAAAACCTTATTCCTGCGAGGTTTGTCGATCATCATTTTCAGCAAGTACTTCTTTGAAGAAACATATGCAAACGCACACCGGTGAGCGGCCATATCTTTGTGAAATGTGTGGCTCATCTTTTTCAAGGAGTTCATCTGTAAAGATACACATGCGAACACACACAGGGGAGAAACCATATTCTTGTGAAGTGTGTGGCTTAGCTTTTTCAGATAAGTCAAGTTCAAGACGACACCAGAATACACATACTTCTACTTTATAAAAAATTATTTCAAGTTATTGTAACTGCAACAAGAAGGACTTTTTCTAAAATTTGTTTTAAAGACCACAAAGTAGCAAAGTTCAGATATATATCCCCGTTTGGAGATCCTAAGTTATCAAAAGACCCATCAGAAATAAATGTAACAAATAAATAATTGTCAGCCATCAGGTATGGCTACTTGATATCTAAGTACTAATTCTTGTGTTATATTTTCAAAGTTTAATTTGGAGAAGATACGCATTAAAGATAATCTATTTTTTTTAACTAAACTACATATGTAGGCACAATTCTCATTTTATAGACAGAGTGTGTTTGTACAAAACAGCTTTTTGTAAGATCTGTGAAATGTGTGGATATTCTTTTTAAGCCGTTCATCTATAAAAATTCACTTGCAAACACTCAAAACTAGATATTGTCATATGGAATAAACATGAAAGGATTGTTCTTATCTTCGATGTCTTAAACGATTATTATATAAGTAGAGCTGAACATAAAAAATAACGAATTATCAGAACCTAAAGAAGGACTTTAAAATAGTATTTTCCTTGACAAAAATAAGTATCATACCGTTTGTGGTAAGGGCAACTGATCTAATGAAAAACGTCAAAAATAGTTTAAACACAATCCCTGGACGGCCGGGTGCAGAAAAGTACAAATAGCAGTCTATCGTTTTTGGACCCTGTATATAAAGGAAAGGCAAGTAGTAGATACACCAGTACAAATGTGGCAACAATACTCCATATCAGCTTACAAATATGATAAAACTTATTATACTCTCACTTTGGTATTTGATAGGTACACACTAAAGAGAAACACCATAGTAATGGGAAACATTTTATTGCGGTTGAGTAACTTGCACAGATTCTCCAAGTATTCAAAAACAGGGAGATAAAACGTTGTTGTAGAATCACAGAGATTAAGAAATGTTAAAAATGAGTCTCAATAATAATTGGTTTAGAACTAGAGACCAAGTTCCAACTTCTGTGCCATCGTTGCAATATTGCATCCCTGTGCTGCTTGACAAGTACTTTAATAGAAGGTGCTCTGATTAATTTAGAGCACTTGTGCCCCTTGATGTACAAACTCCCGACTAACCTGATAAGCAACAAAATTCAGTGTTGAATTCTTTAATTGTTGGAAAGCTTTCTATTCTAATATTTTCTATTCTGATATTTTCTATTCTGATATCAAAACTTAAAGTGCATTAAGATGAAATAATCTTAATTGTATGTGAAAAGACTTTGGAAAATATCAAAATTCATTGAACATTTTCGTTTTGATTTTGTTCCCCTAATTGTATATAATTCAAAAACTTATAATTTTTATAGTATTGCAAGTAACCACCTCTGTATGCCTAGGATCAGATGTAACTGTTACCAGCCTGACGTTCTCTGGAACAAGGTTTCTATCACATTCGCTCTCTTATTTTGTTCTGCTTGCTTACTAAATATTTACTATCCCTTCAGGGTGGCAGCAGTGGGATTTCTAAGATTTCTATCTATATATGTATATATATATATATATATATGTGTGTGTGTGTGTGTGTGTGTGTGTGTGTGTACGAATGGCATTACGGAACAAAATAACAGGCAAACACATTAAAAAGTAAAACACAATAAAACAGCACATAACACATCACGTGACGCCATATTGGAAACTGTGAATAAACATTGCTTTGACATTCATATTCCTTAAATGTAGAGCTCTTGTTAGAAGATAAATAATAATAATAATAATAATAATAATAATAATAATAATAATCGCTATTAATCATCTGCCAATGATGAACTGGTCTGTCCCGGATCTGAGTTAAGCCATGGCGCTTTTTCAAAAAAAAAAAAATGAATCTATACAAAGAAGATGAGGAAATAACTCAGGAAACAAGATGCCAGGAAAATTTGCCTTGGTACGGGTGACCAAGGTGTTAGATGCTTAGTTGCTAGTCGCCTCAATGGTCAACAGAAGTAATCACTTCTGGAACTTATTTGAAGGTCAGCTTAGATTGACTGTCAGTTTTAGTATTCACACACTTCTCCATTATACAGTACCAGCAAAAGGTAAATCTATATAATTATAAAACTCAAATGACCTTGTAACAAGTGATGTACCCCACTTTCCAGTTTATGACATTCGGTTGCGCATAAACCCATAACAACGTAAACAAATAAACACAAGTCGCTTCTTTTGCAGATTTTGACCTGCGCACTGAAATATTAACGTAATTATTTCGAAATTATTATTTAACATGGGAAGAGTGGGGATGTTTTGCAACTATTCTTTATTACAACTATACTGTCGCTATTTTCTTACAAGAAAACAACTTTAACCCGTTGACAAACATAAGAACAATTGTAGTAAAGCCAAGACTACTACTACTACTACTACTACTACTACTACTACTACTCTCTATCCGTCCCTTTTCCTTCCTGCCTTCCTTTTTTTATTTTTTGTTTACATTTTTCGATACAAAATAGTTGTGTGAGAACGGTGAATTTGTTGACAGATTGACTTATCTGTTTCAATATTAGTTTTATTTTATTTTATTCATTTAGGTTTATTTTTTTATTTTATTCATTTAGGTTTATTTTTTTGCTTCAGGTTTTATTACATTTTTTTTTTTTAGATTTTAAGTTTCTGTAACTTGGTTGAAGGATTCCAATATGGGTTTTTCATTCTTATACTTCTCATCAGTAGGTTCAGGTGCGTTTTTGCTGCTAAATGACTTTCGTCGGCGTTCGATTCGTAGAAAAATCATGTTTAATATCGATTTTTGAGCGATTATTCAGAAAAATAGGTAACTTTACACGAATAGGGAGGATTTTTTTTCATGTTTGAGTGATCCGTCCGTGATTTTTCATTTTAATATACTTTCATAGAAATGTTTCTGTTATGTCAAAAGAAAACTATTTTCTTTACGTCACAAGTGTCACGCTCATACATGAATTCCATAGTTAATATAACATACTGACCCAACGGGTCATGGGTAGTCTAGTGAATTACTAAGCGACTTCATTACATGATGAAGAACATTAGCCCAAAACTGTGACTTCAAAGATGATGAGGTTAGCAAGATATTTATAGTGCTCATCATATTCTCAACACCATTTGATGCTTTCTGAAAGGAGCTCTATAACAAAGGAAAAGGTTACAAGCCGATGTACTGGCCAAAGACCGGAAATATGAAGCCCTTACTCCTGGAAACGACCAGCGGAAGCAGCTCAGAATACCGAACACAGAAAATATATATAGTATTAACTGGAGCAAGAAATGGGAATTGTGACACAAACCACAAACCTCGACAGTGCTCTGCATGCAGTGATGAGTGCTTGTGCATATGGAAGCAAGGTGCATTATGCATGGTGAGCCAGAAAGACTAAATCAAGGAAACACAGAAAGAAAAAGCAGACAGAAGAGCTAGTTTTTCAACAACTGGCACCCAAAAGAGGGGTGAATGCAATAGACAAAGGGGAAATGCCGACCACATTGATAGTAAAGGTGATGAACACGATTACTTACAACATCCCCCCAACTATCAAAACTAAACGTATGGATATTAATAATCAATAAAACAGGAACGAGATCTACACAACTCTGAATATCAGACAACCTCGCCTAAAATGCAAAACACACCACTCACTCCACATGAAAATCGATATCAGGGCATCTGGTTATACACTTCCACTAAAAACGTTTCAACATATACCTTGACCATCACTAAAAGCCCTCTTCATTCTCTGACCCTGCATACATGCAAAACACGCCCCATATAGAGGTGACTGAATTCGCTGTCTTAGAATCAAAATTTTATGTCCGTATAGGGACTCAGAATGAACAAATAAAACATTTTATGCAGGGATCTAGACATGTGAAAAGCTAAAACTAATAATCATATATCCTTGTGATTTCTCATGTATATTTATGTAAATAAATCTACATTCTTTCACTAATGTATATTGGTATGTTTTGCCATCATTATGCGACCTTTGCTTCTCAATCATTTTACCATTCATTTAACAACATGGAGGATGAGATCCCAATTACATAAACAGGCCATCCTGCCCTCCTCGAATGGATTATTCAGTTTTTTGACAGACTATGGATACCATGAAGGGTTGCCTGTACGTGAAGTTTTTGTGGCAGGAACTGCGCAATCTCCAACCACATTTCTCCTGAGTCGGCATTGTTAAATACCAGTGACAAGTGAAGTGTATGTACAGGACGACTGGAAAGAAATACCGATATAAGCAGAGAGCACATACAGTGCCTAGAATTCCCAAATGATCACCCATCTGGTACTAACCAGGATCAATGTTGCTTAACTTCGATAATCTGACAAGATGCGGTGTGTCAATGCAATTATGCCGTATCTATCCTGCCCCCTCCACTAAGTGTGTCAGAATGTTTTTTGAATTTTTGACACCCTTGACACAAAACGGCGAATAAAATATACAAAACTCGTAATTTCTCTTTTAAAAGTGGTTTGTTTAATTTCTTTATGGAAATATACTTCCAAAATAAACTATTAAAGTTTTTTTTGAAAAATTATAAAAATATTATTTTTATTTAAAAAGAAAAACAGTGTTTACAAAGTGCCTGCGCACGCTCATGCAGCCATTTTTTCTATGTAATTAAATGAATTGAATTTTACGAGTTAAATTTTTTTCAATTTTATCAATTTAAAAATCTATCAAAATTTTTCTATTGGTTTAATTTTTACGATACTTGCATGTTTAATGTCAAATTTTATGCTCTTTCCAATAAACCGAATATAATATTCTAGACAAACTTTTTTTTTTAATTCACCACCCCATTTTGAAATGTCGATTAAAATGAAAATAATTAATTTCCTCAACTCAGATTTATATATCACAAATTGAAGATAAAAGATCAATAAATAAAATAATCTAATTTAAAACAAAAAAAAGGATAGTTTTGTGAAAATTTACCTGTGAAGTCAAAAGTTTAAAACCTTTTCTTTTAAAATCCACGTTGATTTGTTTTTTGTTTTTTATTGTAGGTTAAACCTCACATTCTGGTTATATTGTCCAGTAAATATCGGACACCCATAGCAATTCCTCCAGTCTGCAACCTCGTTTGCACCAAGCTCCCTACCGACCATAATTTCCTTAACACTGATACCCTCGTTCTCAGTGTTGTCTGTTCCCTAAAACTGATCCCCTATTCTCAGTGTCGTCCGTTCTTTAACACTGACCCCCCCGTTCTCAGTGTCGTCCGTTCCCTAACACTTATCCCACGTTCTCAGTGTCGTCCATTCATTAACACTAACCCCTATGTTCTCAGTTTTTAAACAACTACAAAACGAAATAAAGCGAAAAAATGGCATAAATAACCCTTCAATTTGGTTACGTCCATGGTGCGTCTCACCCAGTAGAAAGCATAGAACGGAAAGGCACGGTAAAATTCCATTCCAGTTTTTTTAAGCAACTAGGAAGTAAAGAAACCCCAAATTGGTGTTCCTTCATAACTGTCCCTTGTGAACGATCGCGGAAATGGTGTAAGTGGTGGCGGGGGAAGGCGGAATGAATTAGAGAAAAACGATTTTACTACTTCCATTTATTTTAACCCATTGTAGCAGTTAACTCTCAGCAGAAAAAATATAGGAATCTACGATTATCGAGGAAGCGGAGAGATAATATGGCTATAACACATCTCAGATACTGTGCTGCAGTTTGTGAATATTACATTCGCATGAAATGTCTTGATTTTTAATACTATTACGGTAAAAATCATAGGGGAAAAACGAGTTCATTTTATATATATATATATATATATATATATATATATATATATATATATTTAGTTTTTACTTATAATAATTAAATACCTACAGACACTAGTGTTTCATCCTTTTGGGATTCTTCAGTGCAGGGTGTCACGATTAACACCAGCCGAACGATTCGAACCCCGTGACACGAGACATCTCTGGCTCGATTAGCGGAGACCGTATCCATTCAGCTACCATTAACCGCGTGAAATAGCGTTGAATTTTAAACATTTTAATTTTAAATTTCATTACGTCAGTCAGACAGTGATCTAATCGTTATACGATGATCTATGCATAAGAGCTAAATTGACCGACTTTTAATTCAACTGAAAGTGCTCAACGATAAGAAATGAATTTCTTAAAGGGGCTGTCATAATTATTTTTTTACTTTAATAATTAAATACCTACAGACACTAGTGTTTCATCCTTTCGGGATTCTTCAGTGCAGAGTGTCACGATTAACACCAGCCAAACGATTCGAACCCCGCGACACGAGACATCTCTGGCTCGATTAGCGGAGACCGTATCTATTCGGCTACCATTAACCGATTCGGACACAGCGTCCTTATTTACTTGCCTCCTCACGAGGGCATAGTTAGATTAGAGGTCGGTTCTTAAAGTTGGGAAAATCCAACTTCCAAAAAATATTGAACACGCTGAATAAGGACAGAAATAATCAAATTACCTCAGTCTAGCTGAATAAGGACAGAAAATGCTATAGTTTCTCCAAACGTAAACTGCAATACCCGTGAAATTTAAACTAATGCAAGTAAAATGCAAATTATATTAAGAAGGAGGGTTACGAATGTTACAACTTCAATTCTAAAAGGGAGAAAATGGAAAGTATATGCATATTGCTTAATACATTTTTATTGGGAAAAATGCATATATGAAAAATAGTGCACTGTACAGGACGTGCATAAAATGTATTAGATATAAATAAAGATATATTAGCCGTACATAAATTGCTACATTCAGAAATAAACTAAATATAACATTTCAATCTCTATGTATTATGCTAAATTCAGGAATGTTAGGCGAATGTCAAATGTTCGAGACAGACACGCAAAATTACACGTTTTCTTAACTTAATGGGGAAAAGGAATTTTAGTAGTCGAAAGAATCTATAGAAACAGGTTTTAAAGGTACAGAGAGGTAATAGAAAGAGTAAACAACTGGGATGGTGAAATGAGTGCGTTTAACCCTACCTAAAGTAATGCCATGATAGAAAGAAATGTAAAACGTGTCTCGAAATAAAAAAGGATGCACTTAATTTTCAAATTGTTCCAAAGTAAGGGAACAGTAAGTTTGAAAAATTCTTTTAAATAAGGACAGAAAATTTGTAGTAGTCGAGAGAATCTTAGAAACAGGTTTTAAAGAGGCGGGTGTTAAGATCTCAAAGGATCTACAGTTACAAATTAAAAGGGTCACTATGGAGGTAAAGAAAGTATTCCCAGTTACAAATTAAAAGGGTCACTATGGAGGTGAAAGAAAGAGTCAAGAAGTGGGCTGGGGAAATTAAATTTAACCCTAGCTAAACTTGAAAAATAGAGAATTAAAACGTGTCTCGAAACAGGAAAGGATACATTTAATTTTCAGTTTTCCAAAGTAAGGGAACAGAACATTTGCAAAATGTCGTAAATCTATCCTCTTTCGATACGGAGCTACTAATCTGCAGAAAAAAAAATAAAAGGATGAAATAAAAAGGTAGGAAAGGTAAAGAATAAAATAAAAGAGTCTTATTTTAAAAACGACGAAGAGATTTTATTCACAATAAATCGCAAATTTTCTCTTTGCAGGCATTAAAATACAAAAACAAAGAATTCCAGGTAACAAAATATAATACAACTCCTCGAAAAGAAAACGCTGGTTCTTATATTGAAAATGTCGTATCAACAAACAAATACAGTATTAAAAAATTCAAATAGGAGTACTTTCTCATCACTCTCTCATTAAATACAATAAATTTTAAAGTTGATGGTAGACAGCACATGTGCATTTTTTCTCAATTTAAAGTCTTTGAAATTAACCTCCTTCAAAATAAGCACATACCATTGCTGCGTAAATAAAGTTGGAAGAAGTTCGCCTCATTGCAACCAGATATTCTTTTTGCCATGTTATACTTCTTTGAAGGAAAGGCCCGGAGAAATCCTCGTCCATGACGGGCAATGGAACCCGCCTAAACTCCTCGTCACCAGAATCCAAAAGAGGCCGATTTTTATGCTGGAATCAGTGACGTCATTATTGGGGAGCTAGCAATGCCCTTTTATTCAAATTAAAGGGTATTTCGTATTAACCAAAAATGTACGAAACTAAGTTCAATAAAGGGTACAAAATACAGAAAATCAAATATAAGAACCAGAATAAAAATATAATAAATCTTTACAGGGGGGGGCACAATTGTTGGTACAAACAAAATTCAACAAATGTAAACAGAATTTTTGTGAAATATTTAACAGTTTGTCTGCTCAGTTAATGTTGGCGTGTTACTTACGTTAAAATGGTTAATTAAACTGAAGAAGCACCTTTAAAAAATACACAAGTTCTATAATTGAATATCCCCTCAAAAAAAAAAAACGAAAAACATAAACCGGCAGCCCCCCCCCCAAAAAAAAGGTAGTCATAAAGTGGGTGTATTTCTTCATATCTTAGAAACTCCTTGTTTCCTGGAATTTTAAATGTTAGTCTTAATTTTAAAGAATCTTCCAGGAGTGGAAAAAATACCCCCCAAAAAAAATAAAAAATGGTTGCCACAATATGGGTGCTCACTTTACGTTAAATTATTAAAGAAAAGTTATCACCTACTTTTTAAAACTAATATCTCTTCATATTTGGAAACTACTTGTTTACCGTAATTGTAAAGGACTTTTAGAGGGTGGAAGATTCTTCATATATACCATATATATATATATAGAAGTCCACTATTTATTTGTTTGTAAACAAATGATGGTTTGTGCACTGTCTGCAACGGGCGGGTGTGGACACACTCGAGGAGAAATATTAACAGCATTGATTCTTGGTCCAATGGTTAGAGCTATCAACGCGCCGGTTGTAAGTTCGATACATGGCTGGGGAAAGGTGTACGTCTATCTGCACTGACAAGTTGTGATACAACGCAACAGTACTGTATGTGGATGAAATATATATATATATATGAATATATATATATATATATATATATAGTAACTTATGAAATATATATGGCGATTAAGCTACACAGAATATTCCGTGTTTCATCCATGCTAGGATTCATCAGCACACAAAACATATTATACACAAACATATACACTAGCATAATGATGATTCATTAAAATTGTGGGGTCTGCGTACGTACCTAGTCCACAAAGTATGGGAATAAAAAATTTAAAAAAAAACGTTTACAAGTGTTTTTGATATAGATGTACATAATAATACTTTGATAAGTATGTTTTAACTTAAATAGGGATGGTATAATAAAATAGTGGGGTCTGCGTTCGCGCCTGGCCTCCATAGAATGGAAATAGGCACAAACTTTTATAAAGACTTTTCATACGTAAGTATACTTTGATAATTATGTTTCAGTTTGAAGAAATATGGTATAATAAAATTATGGGGCGTTTGTTCACGCCTGACCTCTGTAGAATGGAAATAGGTCACAAAGTTTAACAAGGTTTTCTAATATAGATCCAGTGAAAAGTGTTTCAGTGTGAACATATATGGTATAATAAATTATGGGGTTTATCTATTTTATTTTTACTTTCATCATATTTTGCTTTGGTTTTGATACCCCCAAATTCGAAGCTATCTCTTTACAACCCTTCCTTTTCATAACCTATCATATTTTCATAAATCAGAGTCCATTTTCTGTAGGCTGTTTTTGAACCCAGTCAACGACGGGTACTTTTGCTAGTATATATATATATATATATATATATATATATATATATATATATATATATATATATATATATAATAGGCCTCCCAGCATTGTTTGGTCATAAGATATACTTAAATATGATATTTTGATTAATGCAGATTTCATATTTATATTGGACCCAATATATAGTAATGAGTTTTATAATTGAAAAAAAAATGACTCATGAGCCACTACCGATAAATCAACACCACAACATTTACCTTATGATTTATTTTTCCTTTGACGTTAATCCCTGAGCTATGAAGACATGTTTGCTATAAAACTAAAAATTAAAACATGAACAAATAGATATTACGTTACATATGCATATTCGTAATACCGTTGTTCGACATTCACCTGTCACCTGGAAAATTTCATGTTTTTTAATTTTCAATTTTGCACCAATTTTCCCCGGCTAAAACTCAAATACAAAGTTTTGCATGAGTTCGAATACCCTATGTATTAAGTTTCATGTCTGTACACCAAAAACTGACAAAGGAGTTTGGTAGGTAAAATTTTTTAAACAAATATATATGTATACACATACATAAATATATATAGAAAGAAATGTGTTACTGTAACCTTTTTATGCAAATATTACGCAAGTATAAATCATGTAGAATATCTGCATAAATATAATTACATGTAATAGATAACCATCCCATAAAATAATCGAAAAAACAAATAGGAAATTAATTAAAATGAATGTTTAAAAGAATATGCTAATTAGCTAGATATTTTTCAGATGAATGCAATTCCACATCCCATATACCAGTTGTATTTTCTTTTACATAAATAGAAAAAGGGTTATTAATGTGAATAATAATGAATAAAAACAATTCATAGGAGCATACATAATGTATCACTTTACAGGAGACAGACGCTCATTTTTATGCTTTTCTAAAAAAACTTTCATTTTTATTAACTATAAAACCATACGATTGTTTCGGACCTTTACTGATATTTTAAGATATAGTTCTCTGCATATATGTTTTTTTTTATTATATCAAATGAATATTAGTCAGCACTAAGAATATACATAAAAACCAGGTAATAAAAGTCATATCAACCGAGAGATACTCCTCCTTACCAATATAGATATGTAAAATGTGAATTGTGTCTATATATGTAACTTAGTAAAAGTAGGGGAATATTAAAAAAGGAGTTTTTTTTTCCAATGTGTATTTTTGGAAAATATACTCTAAAAAAATCTATGATGAAAACTTTAGTATATATATATATATATTATTCCTTAATTGGAATTAATTTTTTTTTAGATGAGCATTATATGTTAATTTTATTTTTATTTCGGACTATTAGTCTCATCTTTATTAGTTGTTGCTTTTTTTTTAAATAATAATAATGCAATAAAATTTTAAAAAAAAAAAAGCAACAACTAATAAAGATGAGACTAATAGTCCGAAATAAAAATAAAATTAACTTAAGAAAACTTTAGTATTTACCTTTGCGTTAGTTGATGCCTTTTCAAAGTTGAATTATTGGAAAAAAACGACACAAACTCTTTACAAAAATAGAGTTTCTAACTAGTGTGATATAATCCCTTTTAAGAGATGTTATCTGGACCTTTCTACAGCTTGATATTCCAGATATTGGATTAAGCTTTATTATACAAGCTACCCTTACACAACCAGTGTAATGTTTATTTCTATCATTTATAATGTTGCTTCTAAGTATATTTTAAAAAAATCTGTTTAGTCTTTTGTGTTAGTACGTGTTTTTCAAAAAAACACTTTGGAAAATATACATTTCATTGTAGCTAAACTATCTCCAAATATTTTTTTATTATAAAGTAAAAGTAGTTTTTGTGCAGCAACACTAGCTTGAAATAATTTGAAGAATAAGAAATGATTTTATTCTTACATAATAAAAAGTTATATGTTTTGTACAAATCTAATATATAAACGGCTATTTATCCGTCTGTCTGTCTGTTTCTACATTTTTAAACTCTATCTCCTCCGAAACTCAAAGTTGCAAAGCGACACTAGGGGCCTCTAATGATTGGATTTTTTATAGGCCGTTCTTTTATGGGTCTTGGGTGAGTTAAAATTGTTTTGAAGGGGTAAAAAATGGTTTAAAATTGAATAAAATGTTAAACATTTTATACATTCATCTTAGTTTATTTTTAATTAATTTTTAATTGGTTTATATGCATGTCACATGGATACAGTGGTAATGTCACGAGGTTTGAATGCTACAGTTTCGGTTTCGATTTTAGTTGATAGCACCTAAATACTTTTTATTTTTGCAATCATGATTCTATAATAATATATACGAAATTTGGATAAATTAAAATATCATATTAAAGAATATTTTACACCTGGGCTAAGCCGGGCGCCCCCACCCGGTATATTATATATGTGTGTAATGTTTGTGAAGGAGAAATCCTGCAAAGTGCTCAATTATGTAGGAGCATATTTGCTCGGGAGACAGACATAAAAAGAGCCTGAAGAGAGACCGATAAATGCGACCAGGAATTGGTCCCTTTTGTTTTGGATTTGAAACCGATGGTACCAATATTTTCTAATTTTCTGGAACAAAAATACACATATATATATATATCTGTAAAATGAGAATTGTGTCTATATATATACACCTTAATGAAAGTAGAAGAATCTTAAAGAAGCAGAGAGTCTCTCCAATGTAATTTTTTTTCGAATTTAAACTTTAAAGTTTATTACAAGAATTTTACTGTTTATTAAGGGTGTGCGTTAATTGGTGTCTTTTCAAAGTGGAACTCTCTAAAAATGTTGATCCACACATTTCACAAGAATAGGGTTTCACACCGGTGTGTGTCTTCATGTGTTTTTTTAAATAGGCACTCACTGAAAATTTTGACCCACACACACCACATGAATAGGGTTTTTCGCCTGTATGCCTTCGCATATGCTTTGTTAAAGAGTTGCTCACCGAAAACGCTGATCCACACACATCACAAGAAAAAGGTTTCTCTCCAGTGTGTGTTCTCTGGTGTCGTTTCATACTTGAATTCTCTGAAAAAGTTGCTTCACATAACTTACACGAATAAGGTCTCTCGAATGTGTGCGTTCGTAAGTGTTTTTTCAAAGTACTGCTGATCGAAAAAGATGAACCACACACTTCACAACAATATGGCTTCTCGCCAGTGTGGGTGCGTATGTGTTTTTTCAGTGACGCTTTCTCTGAAAAAGATGAGTCACAATCTTCACAAGCAAAAGGTTTATCTTCAGTATGCGTTCGTTGGTGTCTTTTAAGATTTGAATTTTCAGAAAATGATGATCCACAAATTTCACAAGGAAACGGCTTCTCTTTGGTGTGGGTTCTCTGGTGCGATTTTAAATTTGAACTCTCTGCAAAGGATGCTCCACACACATCACAAGAATATGGCTTCTCCCCAGTGTGTATTCGTATGTGTATTTTCAGAGTTGAACTTTGTGAAAATGATGAGCCACACACTTCACAAGAGAAGGGTTTTTCCCTGGTGTGTGTTCGCTCATGTCTTTTCAGATTTGAATTCTCTGAAAACGAAGATCCACATGTTTTACAAGAATAAGGTTTCTCTCCAGTGTGAGTTCGTATGTGAATTTTCAAGGAATTGCTCTTTGAAAACGATAACTCACAAACTTCACAAAAATAAGCTGCTTGGCTTGACATGTGTTTTGTTTGAAAATTATGGTCGGCTCTTATCTAAAAAAATATTTTTCTAGACAAAAACAAAATCGTTTATAAGACAAATGTAGGCTATGTAAGCATTACAAATATTCGTTTTTTTTCTTAATAAGGATTTTTAACAAAATTCATACAACAGTATGTATTCAAGTAATGGTTTGAAAGTTATAATCAGTAATGATTTTTCCAAAGACAAAAAGAAAATCGTTTGCAAGCATTACAATTCTACATTTGTTATTCTCAAAATTTTCGAAAAAAATCTTGCCTCTCTTTAAAAATAGTTTTTATGTATATACAACATTTATTCAGGTCAGTCTTTTAGCATTATATATTATATAATTGAATATTTTATTTTGCTTTTTATTACAAACATATGTTCAAGTAATTTAAATAAAACCAGTGAACATTTGACTCGTACAATTTCTTTATAACGGTTTGATTTTGGTGAAAACCGTTTAATAATTATGATCAACATTTCTCCAAAAATTATCTCATCACTGACAAAAGAAAATCGTTTGTTAAACAATTATAATCTACACTAACATAACTTGTTAGGAGTTTTGAAAATAATTCCGGTCACATGGTTTAAAAATAGTTTTCTGTAATCAACATATATTCAGGTAAGTCTCTATTAACATATTTATTTAATAATTAAGTATCCTTTAAATGTTTTTGTATTTTAAAACCTACGAGTAATATAAATAAGAACATTACTTACATAAGATTTTTTTTATTATAGTTGTACATGTGTTTTTATCATTTTAACGTTATTTCTTCAGCATTTATAATATGCAAACTTGCTATGTCTGGATTTTTTACTTTCTCTTAATGCATATCATTCTTTTTTAAATATTTAAATTGCTGCAGAAAAAAACGTTGCAAGATATATATATACATATATATATATATATATATATATATATATATATATATATATACATATATATATATATATAAGTTCCAATTAGTTTTTATAGGTTTCATTGAAATTTCTAAAGTCATAAGATATTTTCAACATATTGTACTTAATTGTAATAAACCCTTCTCTAATCTTTGTTCTTCTGTTTTGACATTATCTGAGACATTTTATATTCTTAAATATTAATGTGTTCTTGCAAATATATTTTTTTAAGAATATGAAGAATATTCTTTTTCATGTACACTTTATGAATTAGTTTAATGCTGAGCGACCTTGCATACGCATGTTTGAGATTCTCTAACACTAATCAGGAGTCAACTTGGATGTCATCCATCTACTTTAAACTTGTGTTCATGTTTTTGTTTTATATTAAACGGATGAATCTCGTTTTTATCCACTGCAGCACATATCTGTAAAAAAAATAAATTCATTCAAGATAAAAAAATTTAAACACATGCTTTCAATCTAATATTCTCAAAAAACTTGAGAATAAAAAAACGCATTAAAACTTTTCAATTTTAACATATAAAATATATATATATGCTTATATCAATATATATGGATACATTTTTCATGTATTTACATAAAATTTTAGAAGAGGATATATTTTATATATAGATTTTCAGTATTTACTTCAACAATAGAATTGCAAGTTATCAAATATATAGGGCAATTAAGCTACACAGAATTTTCCGCATTTCATTCTCGTGAGGATTCGTCAGGCTTGTTACTAATATATATATATACATATATTTATATATGTACTATATGTACTAGCTGTATATACCCGGCGTTGCCTAGTAGATACATATTGCAAGGCTAAGAGGTTAGTTACATACTATTTAAGATACAATAAATATCTTGTAAAGTGACCAAATCTTGGGTTTATAGAAGCATAAAACAAATCGATCTTGCTCTATAAAAATCAAACACGGATAATATCTATTGCTGACAAAGAAATAATCTCATTTGTACTTTTTTTAAAGAATTTAACCTTGAAAAACACAAAAACATAAACTAACAAAGCCTTATAGCTTACATGGGAAATAACTTCTAGCTAAAATTAATACACTTACTTCCAGTTTTAAACGCACCTGTTGTCAGCCATTAATAATTGAAAATAAATTAAATTAAAAATAATTTAAATAAACTGTAATAGAATAGAACAATTAAACCAATAACATCGAGCTAATTATTAAAATAAATTTTTATTTTAATGTAATGTGCAAATGAGTTTATGCATTGAATGTAGATGTTTTGAATAAACAGTATATATATATGCATATAAGTAAATATGTATATGTACATATGTATATATATATGTATATGTATGTATATATATATATGTATATGTATATATATGTATATATATATGTATATGTATATATATGTATATGTATATATATGTATATGTATATATATGTATATATATATGTAAATATATATATATATGTAGATATATATGTAAATATATATATGTATATATATGTAAATATATATATGTATATATATGTAAATATATAAGTATACATATGCATATGTTAATATATGTACATATATGTATATACATGTATATATGTATATATAATGGGTATATATAAACCTTACATGTGTATATATATAAACAAACATATATATATAATCATTATATATATATAGACATTATATATAAACGTTATATATATAAACATTAAATATATATAAACATTATATATATAAACAATATATATATATAAATATTGTATATATAAACATTGTATATATGAACATTATATATACAGGAACATTATATATATGAACATTATATATATATTATGTATATATAAACATTATATATGTAAACATTATATATATAAGTATTATATATATAAACATTATATATATAAACATTACATATAGAAACATATATAAACATAATATATCTATAAACATCATATTTATATAAACATTATATATATAAACATTACATATATATCTATAAACATTATATATAAACATTACACATATATAAACATTATATATCAATATATATAAATTATATATATATAAACATTATGTATCTATATACAAACATTATATATCTATATAAACTTTATATATATAAACATTATATATCTATATATAAACATTATATATATAAACATTTTATATATAAACATTATATATATAAACACTATATATATAAACACTGTATATATAAACACTATATATATAAACACTATATATATAAACACTATATATATAAACATTATATATATAAACACTATATATATAAATTATATATATATAAACATATATATATATTATATATATAAGCCTTTTATACAAAGATTATATATATATAAACATCATATATATATAAACATAATATATATATACACATAATATATATAAACATAATATATATATACCCATAACATATATATAAACATTAAATATATAAACATTATATATATATATGAACATTATATATATAAAAATTATATATATATAAACATTAAATATATATAAACATTATATATATATAAACATTAAATACATATATAAACATACATATATAAACATTAAATACATATATAAACATACATATATAAACATTATACATATATAAACATTGTATATACATAAAAACATTAAATATATATATAAACATTATATATATAAACATTGTATGTATATAAACATTGTATATATATAAACATTGTATATATATAAACGTTATATACATAAACATTATATATATAAGCATTATATATATAAACATCATATATATAAACATTATGCATAAACATTATATATGCATAAACATTATATATTCATAAACATTATATATATAAACATTATATGTATAAACATTATATATATAAACATTATATGTATAAACATTATATATATAAACATTATATATATAAACATTATATATATAAACATTATATATATAAACATTATATATAGATAAACATTATAAATATAAACATTTTATATATATATTATCTATATTAATTATAGATTGATTCTTTCATGCCTACTTTCATATCTATTTTATCGATTCAACTACCCTAAAATTGAAGTGAAATCTCAACACTTATATAAACACTATGAAACCCTACAGTGATTCATTCAATATCGTATATGATAACACAAAAGCCTACATTTACCGTACCACTAATCTAAAGACTGAGAGACAACATATTCCACTTTTCCAGTAAAAAAAAACGTAGTTCATCTAGGATTTTACACAGAAAAATATAAAATCTTTATTTTGGGTTACACATTCGGTGTGTTTGATTTTTAAATTATAGGGGAAGTAACATAGCCTCGCATAACTTAGACAAGTTGATGCCTTTGTTGGAAAACAACAGAGTAATTTATTATTTGAAAATATTTATTTTAAAATAAATTGAACATTTTACCAATATATGGGAACGTACTGAAGTGAAGTGCTTTCCTGAAAAACTCAACAACAATCGATTTGATTTGTTACAAGATAATAGAATAAATTATAAAATATATTCAAAACTAGCATATAACTCCTCGAAAAATGTAATTCAAGCCCTAATTTATTTTTCAATTAAAGGAGCAAGGACCAAGGTTTCATTTTAAAAATATAACAAAAGAAAAAACAAACAACGTGTTTTTTTTTTTAAAAAGGTTTTAAACTTCGGACTTTACAGGTAAATTTCTAAAAAACACTACTTTTTTTGTTTTAAATTTGAATATATTATTTATTGACCTTTTATCTTCAATTTGTGATATATAAAACTTTGGTGAGTAAATTAATTATTTACTTTTTAATAGACACGTGAAAAATGGGGGGCGTGAATTAAAAAAACCGTTTGTCTAAAATATTAGATTCAGTTTATTGGAAAGAGCATAAAATTTCACATTGACCCTGAAAATATCGTAAAAATTGAATCAATAGAAAAATTTTGATAGATTTTTAAAGTTTAAAAATTGAAAAATACTGAGCTCGTAAAATTCAATTAATTTTATTACTGTTTAAAAAAAATCTATTACTTTTAAAACAACTTTATTAGCTTATTTTGGAAGTATAATCCATAAAGAAAATAAACAACCCACTTTTAACAGAGAAATTACGAGATTTTTATATTTTATTTGCAGTTTCGTGTTAGGGGTGTCAAAAATTCCTACAAAAATTCTGATACACCTAAGGCACTATGTAAAACTACAGAGTAGGAAGTCTAGCAAACTGATTCAAACGTGTTCCTATTGGAGATGTTATTCTCACAATGTTTTTACAGGTGTGGTTTCTCAAATTATGGATTCTTTATGTACAAACTTTTTTCTCATTTATTCACTGGCAACATTTTTGCCCATAGTATTTTTACCTGCGGCATTTTAATTGTCCAATTTATACATGTGCCATTTTTACTGCACTGTCATCAAGATGTACATGCAAATTTATTTGTGTAAAAAATGAAATTTTGCATTAATTTTTGAAATACCCTTTAAAAGAATGTCGCATTTACACAGTTCTGAATTTTTTTTTAAATTAAATAAATTATTTTTATTCATATTATATAGGTTCTTTAGGTTATTGTTTTTATCTAAAGTGCTATTTTCACAACATTTCAGTCAATAAACCCTGTGACCTTTCCAGGTGTAACATGTCAAACTTGGAAATCTTCATCAAACTATGGAATCTGCATGGAATTTTGAACCGAACCCTTTATTTAATCAATTAATCAATGGGGTCGTCATGCTCTCATTCTGTCAACTATGTGTGAGTGGAAGTCCTAAGAAATATGCAATTGTATTTTGAGTGTCACCTACACATAGTATTGAGCATTCAACTCCAAGAAGAGTCTAATTTTTACAACTGAATTTCACCAAGTACTTTATCCATTACGCCAATTTTAACAAGTTTTATGCTTAATAATTATCTATACCTATTGCTTGTATTTAGGATACACTCGATTCAATAACAACTTTTTATATCATAAATTAATTTAAGGATCATGGATGGAGCCTAATTCGTTATGATAATTTGAAATAAATTGGTAATAAATTGAAAGAATGTCACTTCAAACAATCTAAGCATTGTTGAGAATATTATTTTATACAAATTGAGCACTGTTGGAGTAAATGCTGAAAATCGATGTAATAACTTGTAATCACATTTGAAGTGTGTTCTTTATCTGTTTACCACAAACCAGCAGAACAATAAGACTTAGTTAAATAGCCTTCATTTTACGAATGCCACGTTTTGTGCACCATTGGCGTATTTTATCTAAAAACATAAAACAACATATTTCGTTCTTTTGAGAACACTTTAATTATTCTATCCAGAATTTCAAAGATAGTATCAGTACAGTTTCTCACTTTGTGCATTTGTAGTATTTATACACAGATTATTTTTTTTATTTATGGAATAAAGTTTTCATGTAAATCATTTATAGTAAAACATTGCAATACAAATACACCTAATATATGCTTTTTTGGAATATGACAACACATTGTATCTATATTTATGCTCTCATATATGACGATTTTTTTATATATCTGAATAGCAGAGGTGGGGGCGGCCAGCTTTGCCTAGTCGTAAAATATACTTAAATGTGATATTTTAATCTGTCTAAATTTCGTATACATTACTATAGTATTGTGATTTTAAAAGTAAAAAAAAGTACTCGGGTGCCATCAGCTAGAATCGAAACCAAAAGCAAAACTGTAGCATTCAAAGATGGTGACGTTACCACTGTAATAACGTAACACACATATAAACTGATTAAAAATAAACTAATAAATGTACGATTTTTTAAAAATTTTGACACCTTCAAAACCATTTTAACCAACTTAAGACCCATAAATTAATGGTTCATAAAAGTCCAATTATTTGAGGCCCCTAGATTTTTCTGTTTTCATTGGAGGAGGAGGTGGGGGGCGAGGAGGGGTGTTAGGGTTACCTCCTCCTCCAATATAAACAGAAAACAGTAAAATCTACTAAAAATGTTAAATCGTACTTGTTTGTAAATGTCAGCGCGTTACTTACGGAAAACGGTTAATTAAACTGCAAAAGTACCTGTTAAGCCCCACAAGTTCTATAATTGCGCCCCAAAAAAAGAACGAAAACATACAAATGTTTGATGTTTATGTTTTTGTAGACCGCTCGTGAAAACTTTATTTTAGATCAATTAAAATGCATTAGAAACTACGTAAGGCAAAAAAAAAAAAAAATCCCCTCCAAAAGTGCTATAATGTATTTTTATTTATTTTGTTTTAGATAACTTTTTCTTCTAACTTTAAATTATCTGAAAAAAAAAAAAAAAAAATTGAAAATTCTATATTCTAAAAAAAAAAAAAAAAATAGCATGTAGCGTAAATGGAAGCTGTAAAACGGCGAAAAATAGTCCCTGGGTTCAGGGGTTAATACCAGACAAACAGTAAATTTGCGACAAGTTTGATTATCAGATTCGTTGTCAGCGACCTCAAATACCCCTAAAAAACACCCCAAAAAAACAAATAAGTTAACAAATTTACCAAATCTCCATTACTAAGGGTTACTATATTGTCCATTTTCTACTGTACACCCTTTAACCCTTATCCTCGAGTGGCCTCTTGGCCTTGATAAGTGGTGATGCCTATGTAAAAAAAAAAAATTAGAGTGGTCGGTGTTCTGTTGTAGCGTAGCGTTATATTTACCCCTTTTTTTTTGGCAGATTGCCGTTTAGTTGTACAAATAGTCTCGAACCCTATTATCACAAAAAGGGACACATTGGGTCGGCACCGGTATATAGCGCTTAATGTAAACAAACGTTTGTTTATATTTACTTGATTTTTTTAAATGTAATCTTATGATTAAAATCTATATATTAATTTGCTTGTCCGTACGGTGTCACGTCATCATCATCGCAAACATTAATTAATGAAACGCGTCATCATCATCGCAAACATTAATTAATGTGAATTATCTCCCTTTATTGTTCAATCTTTATCAGTTAAAAATCATTAACCCTTTTATTTCCCAAAAGTTCCCGAACAAAAAAAAAAAAATAATAATAATAACTGTCTATTTATGGTTCCGGATTATTTTAAAGATAGTTATGCAATATGCATAGAAGATATCGTTCCAGTTTAAATAGTATAGTATTTTACTTACATTTTTAACGAAGTCTTCTGTTTATTATTGTAGGAATGCTTATTCTATTTTATTCAGTAATAAATATATTTTTTACATTTAACGCTACGAGTACGTTATTTTTTTTTACTGTGCCACTTTATGTTTTTTTTTATTTACTTTTGAGTGAGCCTTACACAACAAAAAATATGTTTAGAAATACATGTTACAAAAGTCAAGAATGACTTTATTAAATAAATCACCAAAGTCACCATTCGCAAATACAGAGTCAAAACATATTTTACGTCTTATTCTGTTTTGTTTTTGTTTTACGGCATATCAATCCTTTTTCGTGTTATTTAATACCGAATCGAGTAATTTTGTAACATTTATACATCTTCACGTTGTTTACATAGTTATTACTTATGTTTTGTTCGTTTTACTTTGCTTCTTTTACAGGCATTCACCTTCTAATGCCCACCGACAGGGCATACATATTTAAATGCTATAAAAAATGGACACAACAATTTTTTTTTTAATATGAAATAAAACAGTGTTTCATTACTTACGATTTAATTTATTTAAAGAAATATTTATTTCCTATTTAAAGATTTTCAGTATATTTTATTTAACTGAAGAATTTTTCCATTATTTTTATTACATTGTTAGGTGAAGTTTCGGTAAATATCCAGATACGCTACTACAGAACACCGACCATTCTAATTTGTTTTTTTTTTATAGGTAATTGAGGTCGCTGACAACGAATCTGATAGTCAAACTTGGGGCAAATTTACCGTTTGCATGGTATTAACCCCTGAACCCACGAATAACTTTCCACCATTTTGCAGTTTCCGTTTACGCTACGCGAGTGCGCTGCAGCATGAACGCTGGCTTGCTTCACCTAGCAAACTGCCTTCTCACATGGCGTACCAATCAACAAATTACGGACTGACATTTTTTTAATGACTTACAGTTAAAGAAAAGTACAACAAATTGGGGGACTTTTTTTTTTTTGTCTCGCGTAGTTTTTAATGTGATTTACAAAAACATAAGAACCAAACATCTTTATGTTTTTCATTCTGTTTTTGCGGAGGGGGGGATTCAATTATAGAACTTATGTGGCTTAATAAGTGCGTGCCCCAACATCACATCCCCCCCCCCCGCTCGCGCCCCCAATGCACACAGTAAAATCTTCGGAAAATGTTAAATGGTGTTCTAATTGATAAATGTCGGTGCGTTACTTTTTGAAAATTTGAAAATTCTATGTTCCAGGTAAAAAAAAACAACAGATAAATTACCCCTCCCTACTCCAACTTGGAGTGCTTTCCTTTTCTGGTTTTATTTCTTTTTCAGCTAATTTTAAATTTTCCACCCAAAAAGTGCTATAATGTATTTTTGAAAATTAGAAAATTCTATGTCCTGGAAAAAAAAAATCCCCTCCCTCCAACGTAGTTTGCTTGGTGAAGCCGTCATTTATGTTACAACGTGCATGCGCGTAGCATAAACGGAAGCTGCAAAATGGTGGAAAGTAGCTCGTGGGTTCAGGGGTAAATACCATGCAAACGGTAAATTTGCCTCAAGTTTGACTATCAGATTCGTTGTCAGCGCCCTCAATTACCTATAAAAAACAAATTAGAGTGGTCGGTGTTCTGTAGTAACGTATCTGGATATTTACCGTTTTTTTTTTTTCTTATTTTAAAACAAATTATAAAAAAAAGATACAAGACCATTAAATTTTTTTTCATTAAATCGCTATTTAGGTGAAGGTTCAAAATAGTTAACCCTTCTCCCCATAACCGTTTTTTATGCAGTAAAATACTTTGTTTCAATAATTATGGTTTAAATAAATATTTATTCCTTATTTAAAGATTTACAGTATATTTTATTTAACTGAAGAAATATTTATTGTTCATACATATATTTTTCCCTTATTTTTTTACATTGTTAGGTGAAGTTTCAGAATAGTTAACCCCCCCCCTCCTCATATTAAGAATGGCTTTCAGCATGATTCTTACAATAGTGCTATCAAAGTTTATTGATTTTTCTTATTTAACAAAATTTATAAAAAAGATACAAGAACATTTTAAACATTTTTTTCGTTAAATCGTTATTTAGGTGAAGGTTTAGAATAGTCAAACCCTCTCCCCTTATTAAGAATGGCATTTTATTATTTCAGCATGATGCTTACATTTTTCTTAATATTAAAAAAAAAAGATACAAGAAAATGTTAAGCTTTTCTTTTTTTAATTAAAATGTTAGATCAAAGTTCGGAATAACTTACTTTATAGCCAATTAGCCAGCTTACTTAACTATATAACATTGACAATAAATTTGATAGGTATAACCTACCTCACATCATTTTGATTATCGAAAAATCAAAATTTAACTGTACTTCGTAAGATTTACAGAAACACTTCATTTTCTATGCATGTAATACACAAGAATCTGAATATTATAACAGATTACAATGTTTTTATGGAAAAAAAACTTTTGTACGGAAAATTCAAAGTGTTCTATTTATATTATCAGGAAGTTGTGATGCATTAATTGAAATCTATATCAATAATTCGACTTAAAAAATATTTGTGAATTTCCAAATCTTCATTGAATAAAATTCAAAATGAATAGAAAAGTCTATCGCATATGTAAAAGTTGATAGTTGCTTATTTAACTTCATTAAAAGCCATCAAAGTCAACTAAGAGCTGCTCAATATTCTGGCTTAATGGATCATTTAGCAAGGAATGAAGATGGTTATTCTGGTGTACCAGTTATTCTACCATCTACATTTACAGGAAGTCCTAGGAATCTACAACAGCTTTATCAAGATGCAATGGCAGTTTTCTGTGACCTATTCATTACTCACACGTGTAATCCAAAATGTCCTGAAATACTAAATAACTTGGGGTCATCAGAACTTGCACAAAATCGATGTCAACAATGTCACACAGCTTTTTAAATTCACAATCTGACTCCCAAGAACCTGCTGACTGACCACTATTCTCACTCCAAGCAGCTGATCGACGTCCCTGTCACCGCCTCAATCATCACCAGCACTTCCTGACAATATCAACAGCATCAGTTTACGATCGCATTGACCTTCAATAAAAGTTTAAACTAAAGTTCTTTGTTTGTTCTACTTGCTTCCATACGTTCATTTTTATAAGGAATTTCTTACTGATGTGTTTTAAAAGATTTTAACTACCGTGGAATTTCCACGGGTCCTGCTAGTTTGATTTAAATTAATCACGTTGTTTAACAAACAAACAAAAAAAGAAATAATGAAAGATGAAGATTTAAAACTTCATCTTTCATTATTTCTTTTTTTATTATTTATTAACCAACGTATTATTTGTATTGTTCAATATTTTAAATTTTAAATTATAAAACACATTTAATCATTTTAAAACTTTGTCTTTCATTATTTCTTTTTTTATTATTTGTTAAACAACGTGGTTTATATTAAGCGCTATATAACGGTGTCGACCCAACGTGCCCCTTTTTGTGATAATAGGGTTCGAGACTATTTGTACAACTAAAAGGCAAATTTGCCCCTTTTTTTTGTGTATTTAACTTATTTCAAAATGTTTTCTTTTTATTGAAAATAAATGCAGTAACGAAAAACAAAATGGTGTTCTCATTCAAGCCTTAGTCGGGCCTCAATAATCGAATAAAAACAAAAATTTAAATTTAAACAAAATACTGGTGGAACATTATATTTTTGCACGATTGGGTGACATTTTTTGGGGTATGTTTTATCAGTATAATTTAATTTTTGATTTTTGATCAATTATCGATGCTCGACTATGACTCATAAAAGACCGCTATTTTCTTTCTTGTATTGAGAAAACTTGAAGCACTTACCTGCAACTCTCAGGAAGAGTGGCAGCAGAAACCTTTTGTGTGGGTGATGACTCTTTTTATATTGGTAGTTGTTACGTTTAACTTATTTGATTGGCTAACTAGATTATAAGAAGGATGGAGTGAACTGAATTTTGCTTGTGATTTCAGTTTGCTTTTGACTCTTGTCTCGTGCGTTATTCTATCAGCGATTTCTACCCTTTTATTTTTATTACCGTCGGATTTTTTTTCTCTACACGACGCTTTTTTTTTTCTCTCTCCTTTGCCTTACTGTTATTTTTAACAGTTGTTTTTTTTTTTTTTTTTTTTGGACTTTCTTTTAACCGTTTTTTTTAACGGTTCGGCTATGGCCGCTTCGGCGTGCCAAACGCCCATTGTCGTCGACATTTCGGAAGCGGAAAATGGCACTACTTCTACGCCAAACACCTGGACCAAACCACCGAAAGTGGATATCAATGTCAATGAATTTATTGAAAAGGCCAAACAATGCCTGGAACTTGTCACCAACAAAGGACTAATTGTCAACGTGCCAAGATTGGAGGAAATCCAAAAAAAGTGTCTGACTATATTTATAGTCGACAGAAAGTTAAAAAAAGTTATAAGAGCAAGTACAGATATCGTCACCAACCTTTTGGCTACAGCTGGTTTTAGACCTTTGCGCATCGTCAAGTGCAAGGGCTACAACACATGGAATGTACTTTTTAACTCCCCAGAAGACTGCCTAACTATCTCAGAAAAAGAGATAATCACTCAAAACTACATTCTAAGATCAGAATATATGGGAAAACGTCGGACTACGGTGTCCGTTTTTAATGTACCTCACCACATTGAAGGAGAAAACATCAGCGCCTTCCTTCTAAAATATGGCGAAATTGTTTCGGTGCAGGTGGACGAGTTCCACGGCTTATGGTCATATGACATCCTCCTCGATAAGGCAAACTTCGATGCGATCCCTTTCTTCCTCGAGGCGGGAGAGGAGAAATTCCCTATAATAGTGGCTGGCCGAAGACCGACATGCTGGAATTGCAGCAAAATTGGCCACCTCACGTCAGAATGCCCCTTAAAAAAACCTCCTCCAAACATCAAAAAATCCATCGGACAACACTTGGGATCCTCATCAAAAAGCGTTCCCAAGTCGCCTACCAACGAAACAGAATCGGACGAAATCCTCAGGGGAGAACATTGGCAAATCGCCCCTGGGAGAAAAACCCCTGGACGCCTGAGCCTGGACCAAATGAAAGAACAGGCAATGCTGCAAAATGACCCCAGAAAAGAAAAATATCTGGAAATCGTCAAACTAAACGCCGATCACCCAAATCCCCATGTAAACCCACTTCTCCGAAACCAAGCCCCAAATCTTTAACCAACCATATCACCCAGTCTCCTACAAAGCCAAAAACTCCTTCCCCCCTCAAAATGCCTCCTCCAGTTACAACTCCGGTCCCTTATAAACAGCCTAGGGTCCCGGTAAAAATGCACCCCTCCCTATTGTTACCCTTAAGCCCTTCAAAAAACACAAACCCTCTTCTCCCATTCCATCCACCTCTGCGACCACTCACAACACTCCCCTTGCATCTCCTTCTAAAAACACACATTCTGCTATGGACATCACCTCCTCGCCTGAACACAAGGAAAAGACTCTCTACCTCCCTGGCAAAGACATTTGCATAATAAACCAAGCCGCAATTAACAACCACAAGAACTTTAAAGGAACTGACCTCACAAAACTAATTGAGTTCAAGGAGGTGGGGGGGAAACTAGTAGATACCCCTACTAATTTTCCAAATGCCAAAAGAATCTTAACCGTTGTTCGGAAAAAAGAAGAGGCCAAGGACCTTTGGCTAATGTTCGAAGAGGCAAATAAAGCCTTCAACCTCCCCACTCCCCTTGTTGTGTTTAAAGATAGCGACATAAAAAACCTTAAAAAATGTTGTGTGGGGAGGGTCCCGGTAAAAATGCACCCCTCCCTATATAGGATAGCAAAACTAACCTATCCTTTGCATGTCGGTGGTATCTCTCGTGACGGCCTCATCGATACTGCGATGGGTACTTATTCCCTCACGAGAGCCGTCGGCATGCTCACGACCACGATGTTCGTTCCTGGTTCCCAACCCTAAGGCACCACCATGGATCTCAAGCTTGCTAGTTTAAATGTCCGAGGGCTAAGGGCCAACTCGCGCAAATGGCGCTTGAGTTTGGACCTGCAGCACCTCGGAGTGGATATCTGTTGTGTGCAGGAAACCCACCTTATTCCTGGTGACCATTTGAGTGCACTGTCTAAGACCTTTGAGGCTTACTCAGCGCACTATAATTCTCGTTCAAGAGGGGTTTCCTGGCTAGTTAAAAGGTCTCTAGATGCGTCGTGTGACCCGTGTTACTTGGATCCGGAGGGAAGACTATGTGTTTTGGATGTTACCATAAAGGGAAGGGCATTACGTCTTATTGGGGTTTATGCGCCCAATAGCCATTCTGAGCTGGCTGTTTTTTTTTGGCGGATGGAGCAGTTCATAGATGTTTCCAGAACGGTTATCTTAGCGGGAGACTGGAACGCCGTCCTGGATCCCGAGTTAGATCGATTTGGGTTAACATCTAGGGGAACTAACAGAGATCGGGATGCTGTTTTATTTCGTGAATTTGTGGATAAGTTTAATCTTATTGACAAGTTCTGAAATGAAAAGCCCCGTGACTTAGTGTGGACTTGGACAGGTAGAGGCGGCTCCGATTCGATACAGCTCTCGAGCTATATCGACCGGTTCTTAGTTAGGCGAGTCGACATAGGAGTATTGGATTGTCCAAGTTTCCACAATATAGTTTACTCGGATCACAGACTTGTTCGTGTACGGGTAAACTTAGATAGACCTAAGCCTAGATTAGCTGGTTACTGGAAGCTCAACACATCGTTGTTCGATGTAAAGGGCTTCCGTGACGGGCTATTACTAACCCTACAGCGGGAATTGACGGGGGCAATTATTGGGAATAAGTGGTGGGTAAAAGTTAAGGAAGCCATTAGGTCCTTTGCTGCTTACTTTAGCAAAAGACTCAATCTAGATTCTAGGGCAGCTAAAGTGACACTAGAGTCTAGACTAGATCGGGCGGTGGAGGAGGGGGATAGTGCTAGCGTTAATATAATTAGGGCTCGGCTTGCCTCCCTTGCTGAAAAGGAGCACCAAGCCTTAGCGATTAGGGCTAGGTTAAAAAGAATGCCCCAGGAAGCAACAAACATGGCCACTGAACTGCGTGCAGAGGAGCTTAGGCAAGCGGCTAATAGGCACATCGCTCGTGTCACATTGCCGGACGGGCGTACCGTGACCACAAACCAGGGTGTGCTGGAGGCGTTTAGATCCCATTTCCAGGAGCTTTTTTCCATGGAACCCGGTCTGTCATTAGAACAATTCGACACCTATTTGGCTGACTTTTCTCGTCTTTCGACGACCGAAGCGGCTAGGTGCGAAGGTGGCATAACGGAGGATGAAGTCATTGAAGCCTTAAAGCGGGTCAGCCTTAATAAGTCACCGGGGATCGATGGTCTTCCCTACGAAGTGTATTTGAGGTTGTCGCACATCTTTGTCCCTTTACTGACGGTTTTGTTTAACTCATGGTTTAGGAACGGCTCAATCCCCAAGTACTTTACCATGGGTGTGATAAAACTTGTCCGTAAAAGCAAAGATGGTGGGGATGGGTTAGGTAATTTCAGGCCCTTAACAATGCTTAACGCTGAGTTAAAGATTTTGGCCAAGATTCTCGCAAATCGTCTGCAGCTTGTCCTGGCTCGTCTTATTAGCCCCGAGCAAACGTGTGCTGTGAAGGGCAGGACAATCCAGGATAACTTGCACTCGATATGCCTGATGATAGAAAAAGTCGACACTGAGGCCGCGCTGATCAATTTAGATCATTCCAAAGCCTTCGATAGGGTTGACCATCGGTACTTGGGGGCTGTTTTATCGGCGGCCGGTTTTGGCCCGCAATTTCGCTCTTGGGTTCATCTTCTCTATGCTAACCCCGCGGTGATGGTGGAAGTAAATGGGAAGAGGTCGAGACCCTTCAGTTTGTCATGTTCCATTCGTCAAGGGTGCCCGTTATCACCCATGCTATATGTGCTTGCGATCAAGCCATTTTTGCGCAGGCTAAGGGTGAATCCGGTCCTACGCGGAATCACTTTGCCAGGTGTGGATGCCCAGGCGAAGTACTCTGCCTATGCCGACGACGTAACTGTGCTTGTAACGAGCAGTGCTGAGATTAGTGTCGTCGGTGTAGAAATCAGATTGTATGAAACGGTAACAGGGGCCAAAATTAACTGCGACAAGTCTTCGGGTTTGCGCATTGGTGCCTGGAGGGGTATGCCCCTTCAGGGGCCCTTTAGTTGGAGCGATGGGCCTTGCAAGGTACTCGGCGTCTGGTTTGGTCCTGACCTCCAGCTGGAGAAAAATTGGTCGGAGGTTCTGAAAGTGGTACGGTCTGCAGCTTCACGGTGGATCAGTAGAAACCTTTCATTAAAGGGGCGAGCAGAGGTGTGTAATACCCACATCTATCCAATCGCTATTTATCGTCTATCAGTGCTTCCAATCCCGTCAGATACACTGCTATATTTGCAGAGGGCTCTTTTCAACTTCTTATGGCTTGGGAGGGCCCCTAAGGTCTGTCGCGATGTCTGCTACCTACATCCTTTTGAAGGCGGTCTAGGTATGCCAAACGTGGAGATTCGGCTATACACGCTACGGCTCTACTATCTAGATCGAATGTGCACACAAGATAGGGAAAACGGTGGCCTCTGGATGGAGGACACCAAGAAAGCCTTCCCGGCTTTGAGAGGGGTGCACTACTCCGAGGGGGAGGCACACAGGTTGCCCCGAGGTGAATGTCCCTTCTACCGCAAGTGCCGGCGCGCACTGAAGTCCCTCTTAAGAGTGAAGGAAAGCCTCTCTAACACTCTGCTGTTGTCCCGAAAGGCATTATATCGGGTTTTAGTGAGGGGATCCGTAACTGATGTCATCGGTGGGAGGCTCCCTTTGATGAAGGAGCAGCTCCGCTCAATCTGGCCTTGGGCGCCTGGGTCAGGATGCCTCACTAACGACAAGGCTTCCCTGACCTGGCTGGTAATTCGGGATGCTCTCTGGGTTGGTAAGAGACTCCACTCAGCTGGCTTGGTGGACTCGCCTATTTGTAAACGGTGCGGCGATGAGGACGAGACTTTATGTCACGCCTTCGTTTATTGTCGCATCGTGGCGCTGCTGATTGAGTTTGTTACAGGTCTCATGGTCTGCATACTAAACACATCCTCATTAACCTTGGTTCCTATTAATGTCTGTAGCAATTGGGCTCTGACAACGGATAGGCTCAGAAAAGATTTGTGTTTGACCTTGCTAGCTGTGATGAGAGGTGTTATCTGGAACACACATATGAAAGTGGTCTATGGATCTGAGGACTTTGCTCCCCTCGACCTTATACGACTCTTCCGTCATTATTTAAAGGATCGTATCAAGGCCGAGAGAGTTAGACTCTCTCCGTCAGACTTTGTTGAAAGGTGGGTGTCAGTTGCGCGTGTGTGTCGGGTGAGAGAAGCAAGTCTTGACTGGTTCTTGGATGTTCCTTAAGAAAAAGAATTTTGGGTGACAGGAACGAACGTCAGCCCTGACTCGTTTTTAGTCCAGAGTAGGTCACGATATAGGCAAGAGTAGGACCATTATTTAGGCTTCTTTGTTCATAACCTAGCTAGTGTGTGATAGCGATCATTAGGCCCCTTTTAAGTTTGTCCCTGCGTTTTTTTGTTTTTTTTTTTAACCCCACTCCCCTCCCAAATTAGGTGACAGATCGCTTGATTCGCCAGAGATGTGGGTTCCCTTTCGAAGTTTTCGTAAGAGGTGTTTTAAATAAAGCGTTTGGACCCGCATCACCCTTTCGACTGGCGAATCGATGCATCTGCCATAGTTTAACAACGGGGGGGGGGGGGGTCTTTTGTTACTAACATTGTAAATATCTCATTTGTATCTTGTATATAAAATTTTTATCTTCCCAAACCCCCCTTTCTTATGGGTTTTAATTAAGTTATCATGGTATGATGTTCTTATGGTGATTTATGAAGGATGTATACGCTGATGGATGTATAGTATGAATGTGGTATTATGGTATAAGTAGAGTGAAAGTAGGAACTAGTTAGGTTAGATTAGTTAGCACTAGTCAGAGAAGACCGTCCTTTCCCCTCCCCAATCTTCGGCCTTGTGCCAAATTTTTCTGATTTTTTACTTTGTAAATTTTCCGAAAATAAATACTGTGATTTCAGATTGGGATTGGAGTTGAAGGAAATTGAATCGTTACCCTTATTACCAGACCGACAAGGTTCTACAATTTTTACCTAGTCTCAGGTCGCAACAAACCATTGTTGCAAAATCCTTGTTAACCTCTACCTTTCAGTGGAGAAAGTTTCCACACTTGTTCTAACTCGACAGGCTTTGCATTACCTTTATTGAAAAAAAAAAAAAAAAAAACTTGCAAAAAGTTAAAGCAGAAAAAAACTTATCCAGTCCACGTAAGTAAAAAAGTAACTTAGTTTGCCTTATATATGTTTATATATTGTTTTTTTTTTTACCATTTTTTTTTCTTTTTTTGATTTGTTAGCTATTCTGGAAAATTATCAAAACTCATTACGCAACACTTTGTTGTAAATTTATTCTTATTTCATTTCTTTAAACCTCAGTGGAAACATTAGAAAGCTTATGTTTTACTTACCTATTTTTCCGTTTGCCGAATCTCTTCACAATATGACCGGTGTCAATCGAACACATGTCCCTTACATAACCGAAAGCGTTGCGTTGCTTGGTGCAAATAAAAATAGCACAGCTAAATAAACAGGAAAAATGCCAGAAAAAGCCAGAAAAAAATACGTAACGGACAAATTCAGACCGTTCGAGATGGTCGAGAGTCTACTACAGTCTTAAAGAAGGTCTAATATCCCTCCAAATATTTGTAAATAAACATCTATGTTGTACCTATTTACTATGCCTCCCCACGGGGCAGAGTTAGACACCAGGGTCGTTTTTTAACGTGGAGAAAAGGTACAAAAATAAAAAATTGTCTCAGTCGTGAAGGACTGATCCTCCACCGAAAGAGAACAAGAAATGGAAGTGCATGCAGCATCTGAAGAACAGATACTACACTTTGATCTTGACCAAAAAAAAAAAAATGATTTCTTCACCTTTCTCCACCACTAAAGTTTAAAGTAAGAACTTTTATATTTAAAAATAAATAACTGTCTTGTTTTCTTCTTATCTTTTCTTTTTTTCACGCAAATAAAATTGATTTTGCTATTTTATTTTATACTTTTTTACGAGGGCCAAGATTGTTTTCCGTATAGTTTTAAATGTTAGTTATTTTTTTTAGTTTGAACGTCACCTCTTATCAAGGTCTAAAGGCCACTCGAGGATAAGGGTTAACGAATGTAAGGTAGCAGTGTAATGCTGTAAATTTGATTAGCGCTTCTACACTATAAGGACGAAATTTTGTAGTCGATAAATGGAGTTTTCAGATAAAAAAAAAAACAATGGCTTCTATTGATTTTTTTAATCAATTCTATCTAATTACAATGGTACCTTCTAAATTAGGCACCGCCAAAACTGGGGGGGGGGGCAGGTCAGTACTTTTTGACGGACCGTCTTTTTAAAAATCTACCAAAAATCAGGTAATTATCCGATCAATACGAAATTTTCAGCGATTATTAGGAGAAGAATGAACTTTATAACAGTGTACTTATTTTTCATAAACGATATTTATATATATATTTTTTTTTGCTTACAAAACCCCCCCTTGTTTTGAAGTGGGAACAAATATGCTTAAAATAATCATCTGAAACTGAATAAAACATATTGTGCTGTTGTAAGGGACAGAATTATAGATTAAAAAAAAAAAAAAAAAATTGTTTGCATACCTTATTTTGACGTCTGAATATCAGAACTTCGATTGTGTTTAATTATCCCGCTTTTGAGTTTTGAAGTGTGAAATTCGGTGAATATGTTAAGTAAAATAATTAATTTAAGTTAAGCAAAACAAAAAAAATTTTTTTTAAATATTTATACGAAAAAAGCCATTTTAAAATTTTTGATAAATAAATTAACAATTTTTTTTTAGCGAGCCGAATAATGCATGACCATTATTAAACAGGGCATGCTTTGAATAATCGATACAAAAAAAAAATTCGATAAATATTGTGCCCTTTGTGTTAAAAATAGCATCATTTTTATCGATCTCGTTTGAAAACGTTTGCCGCCTTTCGACTACGGTGGACCAAACGCGCTGAAATAATTTTTTTTTATTCTGCTTTAAATTGCCCCCCCCCCCATTTTGGGGAGCCTGGCCCCCACACACATACACATTAAAAACCAAAATCATCCAAATGGTCACCCATCTGGTACTGGCCAGCCTCAGCTTAATAATACATTGAAATTTTCGTCACTGAAAAATAAGTTTTTTTGGCCTGTTTGGTCTTCCATAGTTTTCTTCCCATCAAAAGAAAACGTAAACAGAGTCGATCTGAACTCTACGACGACGCGAAATATTTGGTTACCTATATGAATAAGTGGAATTATTTGAAATTCAGGTACTTATATTATAATATTTTTGCATATTCTCTTAGAAAATCATCCTAAATCTTAGTTAGATAATAAATAAATAAATTAATTATTTCAAAAACCCTTTTTTTTTTAAATATTTAAGTACGTTTTTTGTGCAAGACAAAAAATGTCAATTGTTAACTTTTTGGGAAAATTTAACATTTAAAATTGAATTAAAAATAGTAGAAAAAGTTTTACATTATTCTGTTTTCTATATGATAAAATTCAGGGTTTTATCTTTCTGGAAAAAAAAGTTACTCAGAAATAATGGATTTTAATAAATGTAATTTAGTTTTAAAAAACAACAACAACTTGATTTTGCGGCCATTTTATACAGTAGAAATTACCTGAATGCGGCTAAATTATACAGTAGAAATTACCTGAATATTACTGAATTATTTAAAAAAAAAAAACTTTAATCGTGTTAGCAGGTGAAAAATTGCGGCCATATTGTTTAAATCGAAACAGAAAATTACCCACCTTTTAAACGCTTATGATCGTTTTCATCAAATTCTATTTATTATTTTCTTTAATAAATAATTTTCCACCTTATCGATTTTCGTAATTTTTTGGTATGCTCATCTTAAATATATGAGGAATAATACATAGATACCATTGTGTTCACGTGAAAATCAGTTTTACGATTTCCGAAATTTCGCCCTAATAATGCAGAAGCATCACTTGATTATTTACAGGGACAGCTCAGCAATAACTTATGTTGGATTTGAAGGCTACCATATTGTATTTAGCCAGGAAGCAAACCAGCAGAACAGTGCTCCACTAGGTGTGTCAGAAATTTCGTGAAAAATAGTGAATAATTCCACCCCATCTTCCCAATCTTTCCAAGCTTATAACTACTCGAAAAATGTAATTCAATCCCTAATTTTTTTTTCAATTAAAGGAGCAAGGACCAAGGTTTCATTAAAAAATAAATAAATAAATAAATAAAAACGTGTTTTTTTTTTAAAAAAGAGGTTTTAAACTTCGGACTTTATAGGTAAATTTCTAAAAAACACTACTTTTTTTGTTTTAAATTTGAATATATTATTCATTGACCTTTTCTCTTCAATTTGTGATATATAACACTTTGGTGAGTAAATTAATTATTTACTTTTTAATAGACATTTAAAAATGGGAGGCGTGAATTATTCGACCCCCTGTCTTTCCAAGCTTATAACTACTTGAAAAATGTAATTCAAGCCCTATATTTTTTTTAAATTAAAGGAGCTAGGACCAAGGTTTCATAAAAAAAAAAGAAAAAAAAGAAAGAAAAACAAACAACGCGGTTTAAAAAAAAAGGTTTTAAACTTCGAACTTTATAGGAAAATTTCTAAAAAAAACACTACTTTTTTTTTAATTTGAATATATTACTTATTGACCATTTTTCTTCAATTTGTGATATATAACACTTTGGTGAGTAAATTAATTATTTACTTTTTAATAGACACTTGAAAATGGGGGGGCATGAATTAAAAAAAACGTTTGTCTAAAATATTATATTCGGTTTATTGGAAAGAGCATAAAATTTCACATTGACCCTGAAAATATCGTAAAAATAGAATCAATAGAAAAATTTTGATAGATTTTTAAAGTTTAAAAATTGAAAAATATTGAGTTCGTAAAATTCATTACTATTTTTTAAAAAATAAAAAAAATATTTCTATTACTTTCAAAACAACTTTAATAGTTTATTTTGGAAGTATAATCCATAAAGAAAATAAACAACCCACTTTTAAAGGAGAAATTACGAGTTTTTTTTATATTTTATTCGCAGTTTCGTGTTAGGGGGGTCAAAAATTCCTACAAAAATTCTGATACACCTAATGGTCCACAGGCGAGCAGTTCTAGGAATGAAACTTTGTTCATGGAATCTGTGTTTGTATGGAGGCACAGTTAGAGAGTGGGGGAAATCACATATAGTGGTTGTAGCTAGTCGAGTGATTTTGTGAACGTTTGGCAAAGGGCAATCATAGATGGAGTTCAGTCGAGCACTTGCCAAATGAAAATAACGATAGAGTAGAGACAGACTTGCGACGTCTCTTCTGTGGGAAAGATGTTGCAGAGAAGAAAAAGGGGTATCACCTACTAGATCCCATAGCCGGTTTTGAACTCTAGCAAGGCTGTATAGGGTGTGCCGAGCAGTTCCTGCCCAGATATGGCAACAATACTCCATTTTAGAAGGTACTTGACTTTTATACAGATAGAGGATTACATCGGCAGTGAGATACCTATTGGAACGATAGAGTGATGCAACCATTTTTTACAGCAATCTTGACCACAGATTTGATGTATAAGTTTTATTTCAGAAGTGAAACAGTCGAGAGGAAGGAATAGCGTGAATTTTATAACAATCAATGTAAATAAATGTAGATATAACGTGCATTCGCAAATCGTAGATATTATAATCTAGGAAGTATATAAAAAATTCCTAACACATTGTAACCCTCCCCCAAGACCCCTCCCCCTCCCCACAACAAAAGCTTTTGCTGGGCATACAAAAACGCGTTTTGTCTTTTATATATATATATATATATATATATATATATATATATATATATATATATATATATATATATGTAGTAAGTTATAAAATATATATGGCGATTAAGTGATATATCCTGCGGTGGGTGGCCGTAATAAAAGGATATTCAAGAAAAGTATTCCACAAGGAAAATAAATGGATAAAGAGGTTCTGAAGTTAATAAAGAAATAGAGAAGTTTATTGAGAATATTTACAGAGACAGCATGTTACGTTTTTTAAGTGTTCCCGCCCAGGGAAGACTCTCACAACCGGTGATCGGTGATAACGTTCTTTCGATAAAAAGTTCCGGCGGTGAATTGCTCATCTCGCCATAACACCTCCCCCTAAGACAGTTTCTCCCAAGAGAATTTGGCTTAATATCGTTTGCTTTTTTGCTTGGGGCTCAGCCGGTTAACTTTTCTTTTCACCCTTGTAGTTTTTCTCCTCAATATCGTTTGAGTGGGTGGAGTTGGTGGAGAAGCTGAAACTCTCAAATCTGGAGTAAGTTCTGTTAAGGGTTAGGGAATATTAAAAGAATCATACAAAACCTCTACGGGCAGGTCATTTTCTTCTGCCTGTTTGTAGTCATCAGTGTGTCGAGGTCTTAGCTGATTTATATGCCTGCGACAGTCGAATTTATTACTTCTTACAGAATATATAAAAAGCCAAGTACGTCCAAGGATGAAATACTGTTGCCATATCTGGGCAGGAGCTGCAAAAAACAGCCTATCCTGCCTTGACAGAGTACAAAATAGACTTCATAGCTTAGTGGGGGGATGCCCTTTTCTCTACCCGTTAACCTCTCTCCCACAGAAGAGACGTTGCGAGCCTATCCTTGTTTTATCGTTATTTCCATGGCAGGTGCTCGTCTGAACTCCAATCTCTGGTCCCCCCTCACCAATCTTTCACGAAAAACACCCGTCTAGCCGAATCCACTGTGAAAAATTTCCCCCACTCTTTATCTGTGCCTAGATCAAAACGTAGATTCCAGGAACAAAGCTTCTTTCTTAGAACTGCACGCCTGTGGTACTCTGTTCCTACTGCCTGCTTCCCACCGGACTACAACTTGGATGTGTTCAAGTCCAATGTCAACAAATTCCTAATGAACCGCCCCCTAAAGTAAACACTTCATCAAATCTCCACACTAACGTAATGTACTTGCAATAACCCTTATCCCTGAGTGGCTTCCGGGCCTTGATAAGTGGTGATCACTGTGTAAAAAAAAAAATATAGCATGTGTCCGATTCTTTTCATGATAATCCCCTCCTCCCCAAAATTTTCCCACTCCTGTAATTCAGGAAGAATATTCTGTCACCAGGTTAATAAAACCTTGTTGGAAAATTTTCTTTTGTTGTTGTTACTCTGGTTGCACTTGGTAAAATTCTGTCAAATACAGATCTGATTTTCCGTGCAAACATCAGTTTGGCTGGTGACGAACCGGTATCAGTGTTTGGGTTCGGAGTTATCCTATACCCTGATAAAAATTGTTCAAGACTCTTCTCGTCAGTGTCCATGCCTTGGTTTTTCTTCAAGGCTCTTTTGAATGTATGGACGAACCTCTCTGCTAGGCTATTTGATCTTGGGTGGTAGATTGCCGTTCTTAAATGTTCAATGGCAAGAGCCTTGCAGAATTCTTCAAATTCTTTGCTGGTAAATTGGGTGCCGTTGTCGCTGACAATAGTTTTAGGCACTCCAAAACGACTGAAGAGAACTCTTAGTGCATGTATTGTACTCATCGAAGTAGGGTGTTTGTATTTAAACACTTCTGGCTATTTTATGAAACTGTCGACGACCACTAAGAAATAATGTACATTTAAAGGGCCTGCATAATCGATATGTAACCGAGTCCATGGTGTATCAGTCTTTGGCCACGGTTTTATCTGCACAGGTGGTGCCTTTGCTGCTAGCTAACACCCTGGACACTCTCTTACGAGTTTTTCAATGTCCTGGTCCATCCTAGGCCAATACGTATATCCACGCATTAAAGCTTTCATTCTCGACATGCCTGGATGACCACTATGAAATTCTTTTAAAATTCTTCTCTGAAGCGTAGTCGGTATGACGACTCTGTCTGCGTACATCAAGGTTTGAGCACAAATGGAAAATGGTAAAATTTTAGGGTCTTTCTTTGATTTTCCATTTAGTTGCACCAACTTTTTCATTTTCACAATATAATCATCCTTTTCTGCTGCCTTATTTATTTCGTCTAGAGTCACTGGTAACTCTCTGATTGTGTTGCACAGTAATCCGGAGAGTTCTTTTTCCTCTGTCAATGCAGCTATTACTGTGTCTTCCAAAGGTTCAGCACACTTTTGGATGAGCCTAGACAGTCCATCTGCATGTCCGATATTTTTGGATGAAATGTACTCCATTTTAAAGTTATAATTTAGTAGAATTATGCTCCATCGTTGGAGTCTGTTCGCAGTGTGCGTAGGTATGCCTTTTTTAGAGCCAAAAATAGTCAATAAGGGTTTGTGGTCGGTTTGCAAAGTAAACATTCTTCCATGAATAAATCTATGGAATTTTTTAATGGCATAAATAATCGCAAACCTTTCTTTTTCAATTTGAGAATAATTTCTTTCAGCCGGCAAAAGTGATCTGGATGCATGGACTATTGGCTTTGTTGATCCATCTTCAAGTTTATGGAGAAGAACTGCTCCTACTCCGTAGTCACTTGCATCTGATGCAACAATCAATTCTTTCTGTGGATCAAAATGTGCTAGAGCTAAATCTGATAGCAGGCATTTCTTAATATCTTCAAACGCATTTTGGCATTCTTTTAACCAAATCCACTTTTGTCCTTTTTCTAACAAATCATTCAATGGTGTTCTCAACTTATGCATGTTTGGAATATAAATAGCATAATATTGAGCCAAACCCAAAAAAGATTGTAACTGGGCAACATTATTGGGTGCTGGCATCCTCTCGATTGCTTCTGTTCTCTGAGGATCCGGTCTTCTGCCTTGGCTGTCGATAATTTGACCAAGATATTTTATCTGTTTTAAAAAGAATTCACATTTTTCGGCACTTAACTTGAAACCAAATTCCTCAATTCTTTGGAAAACTGCTCTGATGTGTTCCTTATGTTCCTGTACATTTTTACTTTTGACAAGGATGTCATCCAAATAAGCATCGTATCCATTATTTGCTGAAATAGTGCTGGGGCCACTTTTAATCCAAAAGGAAGTCTTTTTAGTCGGAAAAGTCCTAGATGGGTATTGATACACAAATACTTAGAACATTCTTCACTGACTTTTACCTGAAAGTAAGTTTCCGATAGATCGATTTTGGAGAAAATTCTACCTCCATTCAGCTTTGTAAAAATGTCTTCAGGAGATGGAAGTGGATAACTATGATTCATCAGACAGTCATTAAGGCCTGTGGAAAAATCGGCACATACCCGAATTTTCTTATTTTTCTTTTTAACATACACAGTAGGGCTCGCCCACTCAGAATAGTCAATTTTTTCGACTACACCATTCTTCTGTAGTCTTTTTAGTTCAATTTCAATATCTTCTTTTGAAGAAAAAGGCACATTTCTTTTTGGTCTAAAAACAGGTTTCACATTCTGTTTTAATTCAAAATTTACTTCAGTTTTGGTGCACACTCCTAATCCCCCTGAAAAAACTTTGGGGAATTCACTTTTTAACACTGCCAGAAAATGGTCAATTGTTTGGAATTTTTCTTTTCCAACGCTCTTACATTATTGCAAAATGAATTCATGGGTAGCTCCCATAAATCAAACAAAACAATCCAATCAATTCCAAAAAGGCAAGAATTTATTCCTGCAACAACTGAAAGGTTTGAGGAAAAAGTTTTCGATCCAAGAGAAACACTGCAATTAAATTTTCCCATGAATTTTAATCGCTCTCCGGAAACACCTTTTGCAATTTTTTGTGTTTTTCTCAGTTTTGGACCACCAATTCTCTTCTAGGTCACTTCGTCGATAATTGATATATCGCTACCTGTGTCTAAAAGTAGCTTCACTGAGTGACCATTTATTTGTGTGTGAACGAATTTCCGTTTCCCTCCTTGTTTTATTTCTTCTTTGGACAATACCACATTTACTTTTGGCTTCCATTTCCGTCTTTTGTCTTGCTTAGTTCGGCAGTGGGATGCCCGGTGTCCCACTAGGCCACATTTGGTACAATGTTGGTCTTTATAAGGGCAATTTTTTCTTAAGTGCGGACCCGCACAACTCCAACATTCAAAACTTTTCCCTTTGTCTTTTGGAAATGTCTTCTGTTTTACTACCTGGACTTGGGATGTGACTTTTCCCTTTATCCTTGTAGTGTCCCGTTTTACATTTATCAATTTTTGACATTCTTCTGTCACTTTTTGCAAGTTCATTTCCGGGTCTTGCTCCATGATTGATAATATCCTTGATCTTAAATCCTTGTTCTTCAGTGCTGTCAGTCCCTGGACAAATATGTAGAACTTAAACATATCCACTGATAAATCCTTTAATTTAAACAGTTCACACTGGGCGTTGACTTTGCCCGTATATGTGACAATGTCATCAGTTTCGTCTTCTGGCATATTTAAACACCTATACCGTGTATGAAAAAGACTATCTCTTTCACCGAATATAACACACAAAATTTTCACCGTTTCAGAAAAAGAGATCTCTTCCGGTTTTTTAGGCAATATCAAATTCGTGAATTTAGTATTTTCTTCTGTGCCCATTTTTTGTAGTAATAGTGTTATTTTTTTCCTCATCCGACCACTTCTCGCATCGTTTTGTAAATATCGTTTCAAACCTACGATAATATGCTGGAAAAGTGTCACCTTTTTCTGGGTCATATTTAAACTCTGAAAGCGAGTTCGCTATACCCTCAGCCGAAAAAAATCTGGATGCACCCTCCTTAGATTTTTCTGACAAAATCGTTTCACAAAATAAGCGATTATCCGTCGTTTGTTGTATTACAAGAGTTTCGAAACGTTCTTGTTGAATTAGCATTTGTTTTTGAAAATCCATTTGGACTTTTTGTTGAGCGATTAAACACTCAGTTAACGTTTTCGTCAACGTCGCTATTTGTTCCGATGTCATTTTCTTTTTAAATGTATCAATAGCAAATTAACATATACTACAGAGAAAGAAAAAAAAATTGTTCAAAAACAGGATGCTTATTTTCACAGAAAATTGTCAACACATAGGAAAAGTTCCGAAAAAAAAATTACCGTTAAAATAACACTTGACAAAATTTCAAGAGACTCTTTTTCCGTCTACTTCAGCAGACACACGTAAACTTCTTTTAAAAAATGTCTTTATTAAATAAACACAGATTCCTCAGTATTGTTCATTTGTTGGTTTTTTATCATATTAACCAAATACAAAAAACACGTCCGTTAATCGTTTTTTTTTTTTTAGTAATAACGAGATGAAAAATATCTCTCATGAAGAACGTCACAATTTACACACACACACACACACACGTTATATAACGTCAACTCTTTGAGAGTTTAAAAAGAGAAAAAACGGGGTTTAACTCGTCAATAATATAAAAATTATTTTTTACTTGCGTAAATTTGTGGCAGACACCAGTCTTTCGCTTTCTCAGAAGCTTTTTCTTCAATTAAAAGTGAACTTTGTGAACAACAATTTTCAGAATGTTCTCGGTTACACATGCTTTTTTTTTTGTTTTTTGTTTTTTTTTAGATGAATTTGCAGTTCGTATCTCATCTTCGTCGCCAGTTGATATATCCTGCGGTGGGTGGCCGTAATAAAAGGATATTCAAGAAAGGTATTCCACAAGGAAAATAAATGGATAAAGAGGTTCTGAAGTAAATAAATAATTAGATAAGTTTATTGAGAATATTTACAGAGACAGCATGTTACGTTTTTTAAGTGTTCCCGCCCAGGGAAGACTCTCACAACCAGTGACCGGTGATAATGTTGTTTCGATAAAAAGTTCCGGCGGTGAATTGCTCACCTCGCCATAACACTTATCAATCATTTGATATGTACCTTGTCAGTGGAAGTCTGCCACCATAACCCCTATTTTTTAAGAAAGCTGACAAGTCCAACCAGGCCAATTACAGACCAGTCTCTCCCACATCAGTTGTTTACAAGATCATGCAGCGACTAATATCCGAGAACATTACTGATTACATGTAGATCACACCCGTGCTGTACAAAAAAGAGACTATGATGAGTTTTTGAGATGATTTGTTCTGTCTGACCTTTTGGGGTCTGCTTCCACTGGGAACTCTATCTCTTGGCTTCTGGGTCATAGCAGTAGACCCAGTTTTCGCCAATGACGTATGTACTAGATGGATAGGTTCGTTGAAGTACCTTGAATAAAAATGGTTTTGGTGACGTCTTTAGAATAGGAATAGATTTAGTAACGTCTCTAGGACGGAGATGGTTTGGGTGATGCTTTTGTAACATGAATGCATTTGGTATCATCTCTGAAACATGAATAAAGTTGGTATCGTCTCTGGAACATGACTGGATTTGGTATTGTCTCTAGAACATGACTGGATTTGGTATCGTCTCTGGAACATGAATGGAGTTCGTATCGTTTCTGGAACATGACTGGATTTGGTATCGTCTCTGAAACATGACTGGATTTGGTATCGTCTCTGGAACATGAATGGAATTGGTATCGTCTCTGGAACATGAATGGATTTGGTATCGTCTCTGGAACATGAATGGAGTTGGTATCGTCTCTGGAACATGAATGGATTTGGTATCGACTCTGGAATTTTTTTTTTTCCACGGTGGTCACCACTTATCAAGACCCGGAACCCACTCAACGATAAGGGTTATTGCAAGTACAGTACGTTAGTGTGGAGATTTAATGAAGTGTTTACTTAAGGGGGCGGTTCATTAGGAATTTGTTTACGTTGGACTTCAAGACATCCCGGTTGTAGTCAGGTGGGAAGCAGGCAGACGGAACAGAGTACCACAGGTGTGCAGCTCTAAGAAAGAAGCTTTGTTCATGGAATCTACGTTTTTATTTAGGCAGAGATAAAGAGTGGGGGAAATTTTTGACTGTGGATTCAGCTAGACGGGTGTTTTTCGTGAAAGATTGGCGAGGGGGGACCAGAGATTAGAGTTCAGACGAGCACCTGCCATGGAAATAACAATAAAACAAGGATAGGCTCGCAACGACTCTTCTGTGGGAGAGAGGTTGCAGGGAAGAGAAAAGGGCATCCCCCACTATGCCACGAAGTCTATGTTGTACTCTGTCAAGGCAGGATAGGCTGTTTTTAGCAGCTCCTGTCCAGATATGGCAGCAGTATTCCATCCTTGAACGTACTTGGCTTTTATACAGATAGAGAATTGCATCAGTAATGAGATATCTTCTGGAGCGGTAGAAGGATCCCACCATCTTTCCAGCGACCTTGGCAACAGACTTGATGTACGTGTTCCATTTCAGATCAGGAGTAAAGGACAAACCCAGAAGTTTTTCAAAACATGGGGCTTCTCCTAGACGAGAGCCATCTATTTCAATTGATGCCAAATGGGGATCAGAGTGTTGATGATGTAAAGATTGGAGTTTGGTTTTAGATGCATTAAAGGTAACCACCCACGTCTTCCCCCACTGAACCACGCGCTCGAGGTCAGAGGAGAGAGAACCAGAGAGAACTTTGTCATTTACAGCCTTTGATGTGTTGCCGTAGATGGTCGTGTCATCAGCATAGATGTCAACGAATGATTTAAGTATGTGTTTTGAGAGATCATTGATGTAGATCAGGAAGAGAGTTGGGTCCAGGATTGACCGTTGAGGGACTCCAGCATTAATACTGCAGGCCTCTGATTTTTGTCCATCAACCACTACTCTTATGAGCCTATCGGAGAGAAATGATTTAATGATTGAGAAAACATTTCCAGTTATACCGTAGCTGGAAATCTTGTGAAGTAGGCCCTTATGCCATACTTTGTCGATGGCCTTTGATATGTCAAGAGCAATTGCCCTAGAAAGTAAGCCTTTTTAAAGAGATTCACTAATTCTGTGAGAAATGAATGGATTTGGTATCTGCAACCTGAATGGATTTGGTATCATCTGTAACACCACACTGATGAAGCTCGACTAGGACCCCTTTTTGTCTGGAAACTCGGCGCAGATCGTCTGGTCCTTCTCTGGGATTGTTACATTGAATCCTGTATGCTGAAAGCGAATATCGAAGCCGCAGGCAGAAAGAAAAACAGACACGTTAATTCTATTTTACAGAATTATTTCACATGTACAATGTTTTTTTACAAATATCGTCAGTTCTTAGTATGTTTTCAAAGTCTCAAATCTTTTTACAGACAGCGTCAGATGGGTGGAGGAGGAGGAAGAAGAGTCACGTCTCCAGGGGACGGCGGGTTACCTCGAGTTTTGTGCACAACTCTTTCAGAAACTGCTTTAAAACTGGCTAATTTCTGTGTGACACTTGTATTAATAGTGGTGTATGGTCTGGATTGGAAGTCTCCTTAGCCAATCAGATAACGCCACGGAATCAGGAAACCCCCGATTTTGCGGGTGTGCAATTCTCGAATTTGTGATCTGAGATTTACAGACATACTAATTTCCATGACCTCTAAGGTCATCATGTCAGTTCCGACATCTGACTATGAGTTCACGGAGACCAAACAGTATTATGCTTCAAGTTTCCTGTCATCAATTTTAACTGTAAAATATATTTCTCTGATTTAAAACAATATCTATTTTGACAATGAAATAAAATATATATTTATATTCTCTATTTCCTCGGGCTATTTGTCGCTACCCCAGATCGATTAAAACAGTCTTAGCAAAGTTATTCGGTCCTCCTCGGGCCCCTGGGGGGATCTAAATCTCCCCAGTGAAGGCAAATTGCTCTCTCAGGTTGATTACGTCACATCATCTCTGGAACATGAATGGATTTGGTATCGTCTCTGAAACATGAATGGATTTGGTATAATCTCTGGAAAAGGAATGTATTTGGTATCATCTCTGGAACATGAATGGATTTGGTATCTGTAACATGAATGGATTTGGTATCGTCTCTGGAAAATGAATGGGTTTGGTATCATCTCTAGAACATGAATGGATTTGGTATCATCTCTGTAGCATGAATGGAATTGGTATCATCTCTGGAACAGGAATGGGTTTGGTATCATCTCTGGAACATGAATGGATTTGGTATCATCTCTGGAACAGGAATGGATTTGGTATCTGTAACATGAATGGATTTGGTATCGTCTCTGGAAAATGAATGGATTTGGTATCATCTCTGGAACATGAATAGATTTGGTATCTGACAGATGAATGGATTTGGTATCGTCTCTGGAAAATTAATGGATTTGGTATCATCTCTGGAACATGAATGGATTTGGTGTCATCTCTGGAACATGAATGAAATTGGTATCATCTCTGGAACAGGAATGAAGTTGGTATCGTCTCTGGGAAATGAATGGGTTTGGTATCATCTCTAGAAAATGAATGGGTTTGGTATCATCTCTGGAACATGAATGGATTTGGTATCATCTCTGGAACATGAATGGAATTTGTATCATCTCTGGAACAGGAATGGGGTTGGTATCATCTCTGGAAAATAAATGGGTTTGGTATCATCTCTGGAACATGAATGGATTTGGTATCATCTCTGGAACATGAATGGATTTGGTATCGTCTCTGGAGCATGAATGGAATTGGTATCATCTCTGGAACAGGAATGGATTTGGTATCATCTCTGGAAAATGAATGGGTTTGGTATAATCTCTGGAACATGAATGAATTTGGTATCTATAACATGAATGGATTTGGTATCGTCTCTGGAAAATGAATGGATTTGGTATCATCTCTGGAACATGAATGGATTTGGTATCTGTAACATGAATGGATTTGGTATTGTCTCTGGAAAATGAATGGATTTGGTATCGTCTCTGGAACATGAATGGAATTGGTATCATCTCGGGAACAGGAATGGAGTTGGTATCATCTCTGGAACAGGAATGGGTTTGGTATCATCTCTGGAAAATAAATGGGTTTGGTATCATCTCTGGAACATGAATGGATTTGGTATCTATAACATGAATGGATTTGGTATCGTCTCTGGAAAATGACTGGATTTGGTATCATCTCTGGAACAGGAATGGAGTTGGTATCTGTAATATGAATGGATTTGGTATCGTCTCTGGAAAATGAATGGATTTGGTATCGTCTCTGGAACATGAATGGAATTGGTATCATCTCTGGAACAGGAATGGATTTGGTATCGTCTCTGGAACAGGAATGGATTTGGTATCATCTCTGAAACATGAATGGATTTGGTATCATCTCTGGAAAATGAATTGGGCTGGGTATCATCTCTGGAACATGAATGGATTTGGTATCATCTCTGGAGCATGAATGGAATCGGTATCATCTCTGGAACATGAATGGATTTGGTATTGTCTCTGGAAAATTAATAGGTTTGGTCTCATCCCTGGAACAGGAATGGATTTTGTATCTGTAACATGAATGGATTTGGTATCGTCTCTGGAACATTAATGGGTTTGGTATCATCTCTGGAGCATGAATGGATTTGGTATCATCTCTGGAACATGAATGGATTTCGTATCATCTCTGGAACATTAATGGATTTGGTATTGTCTCTGAAACAGGAATGGATTTGATAACGTCTCTGGAATAGAAATAGGTTGTGACGTCACCAAAATAGGGGTATATTTGGGTACATCATTGGAACAGTATATGTTTAGTGACTTTTCTGGGGTAAGGATAGGTTTGGCGACGTTTTGGGAAGTAGAAAAACTGGATACGAATCGGAATATCGCCCCAGAAATCTTGAAACACCCAGAAAAAGGTGTAATCAACAGAATGCACGTTTCTGGAATGTGGTAAGCATGGAAAGATTTCACACGACGTTTGATGTGGACCTCCCTGAGTTGTAATGATGTCTCTTCAATAGATCTGTATCGACATGGCCAAGGGCTGGGTCTACAGAAACAGGCAAGTGCAAAACGTGTAGGGACACAGAAAAGGCATGATATTAACAGACAATTGATGAATTGCTGGAACAATAAGCATGAGTTGCTCGAAGAAGCTACAGAAAAAAGCTGAAGCAGGAGGTGCTGGAAGCATGCAGGCTGTGGTATGTTGGATATTTATAGAAGCAGATAGCAGCAAAAAGTAGAGGTTTGATCGCATTGGAGCTTGGTTAAAAAATTGCACTAAAATGGATGATTTGGTCGCATTAGTAGTTTGTAGTATGTCGTGGTTGTTGTTCTGAAAAGGCCAGTTTGATTGCTGCTGCTGTTTTCATAGTTGCTTTTCTCGAATCATTAAATAAAACTGTTTAATGTATTTCTGAGATTGGATCTTTTGATTCAATAGTCTCAAGAAATAAAAAAGCGGCAGTTCAGTCATCAATTTCTTTGAGTCGTTAAGGTTAGAAAACAAACAAATAAATAAATTAAATAAACATGAACATACATAAACGATCACACACACACACACACACACACACACACACATATATATATATATATATATATATATATGTGTGTGTGTGTGTGTGTGTGTGTGTGTGTGTGTGTGCATGTATGTGTGTACACATATGTATATTTATATAAAAAAAAGAAAGGAGGAAAATCGTCTGCCTTAAACCACTAACCTAGTTCTAAAACAGATCCTTTGTTCGATAAAATGCATGCCCGTTGGCTGATAGGAAGGGGCGTGGTGGATACTAGAAAGCTGATTGGCTAACTAAAACCCTCAACATATATAAAAACGAGAAACAACCACAGAATTCGCGCATAAGCCTGACGAATCCTATAGTGGATGAAACGCCGAATATTCAGTGTAGCTTAATCGCCATATATATTTTATAAATTACTAACTAGCTCTACCTACGTATTGAGCACTTTTGAAGTAAATACTTAAAGTTTACGCATAAATCTATACTTTCGTATATTAATTTTATGTGAATAAATGAAGTAGTTATATATATATGCACACATACATAAATACACACACACATATACGTATATATATATTATATATACATATATACACACGCATATATATACATATATAAATATACAACTATATTTACATATATACATATATAAATACATATATGTAAATATATATACATATATATAATTATATATATACATATATATACATAATTACATACATATAAATGTATATATACATATATGTATATATATACAAAATTGCGAGAAAGAACGAGACAAACACTTCTAAATAATATAAAATAAATTTATTAAAGATAGAGAAGGCAAAATTTTACAAGAAAAAATATATTCAAAATTTATGGGGTTTTGTGGAATATTTCTAAACATGTAAACTAAGCGAAAATCCTGAAAAAGAAAGAAAAGGGATTAACAGCGTAATTAGACTCCACACGACCACGAGGAAAAATCCAATCTTCAGTTTGACAGAAAGAGAAACAAATTACACTCACAATTCTTCTTTTCTGTCTTCTTTTTTTTTGTTGTTTTGTCCTTTTTATTTTCACAATTTATGAGCGACACATTTAGTCCGAGAGGGTTCTCTTGTGAGGGAAGAAAGTTCTAAATAACAAATTCACAGTTTTTCAATACGTTTTTCATCCCCTTTCCATATCATGTCTGTCAGCATTCGTTTTCGATTTTCCAAAATAGATTTTCCGCAGTGTTAATTAGGATATTTCCCGCCTCGGGAAACAGGTAGCTAAGCGTTTCAACTCAATTTGGTCGGGATATTTTTTTTCAGTGTTTCCATTTTAAAATGCATCATAACACTTACGAATGAGAGAGAAGAATGAGCCTGGACTCTAGTCAGAATGAGTGAGGTAAGGGATTTTTGCCTCTTGCTTTTTCTTTCTTTGTTTCACATCTCAATTTAAAAATAGAATTGACGAAATCGTTTTTTTTTTTTTCCTTTTTCCGTAACTGATGAAATATTTCTAGCTGGTTGAGTCTTTGGTTTCCGAGATTGGATCACGGTGGTTTTGCTGTTATACGTCACCTTTTCTGTCCTCACTCAGTGGAAGAGAATTCCTTCAGACTGATATTAATATTGGGGTTTTTAAGGGATAAGTATTAGTGGATTCTCACTCAGTTCGAACATACAATCAAATGTTTTTCCTATCGCTAGCAAATAACGAAAAAAAAAATCGAGGTCGCCGTTTGTAACAATACATACATGTATATACATATATAAATACATACTATATACAGGGTTGTTGCCAGAAAAGCGAGAAATTTGTCAAACAACGATTTATTTTTACAAAGAATAATTTTACAGTTTTTCAAAGACAAATGTTATATTATACTCATAGATACTCAAAACGTCGTCCGTGCACTTCACTGCAGCGTCAAACAACGATTTATTTTTACAACACTCATACGGCACCAATAAAAAAATAGCAATCACGCATTTTATTCATGATCTAAGCTGACTTTCAAATGTCCTGCTTTTCTAGGGATCACCCTGTACATATACGTATACATACATACATCAATATATATATACATACACACACACACACACACACATATATATATATATACATATTTATACATATATATATTTATATATACATATTTATACATATATACAGTTATATATACATATTTATACATATATACATTTATATATACATATACATATATACATTTATATATACATATATATATATATATTTATATATATATTTTTTTACATGGAGGTCACTAGTTATCAAAGTCCGGAAGCCATTCGACGATAGGGGTTATTGCGTGTATCAATGGGATAGTATCGTAGTAATCATTAGTATTGGAGATTTGATAAAGTGTCTTACTTAATGGGGCGATTCATCAGAAATTTGTTTATGTTGGACTTGAAGACATCTAAGTTGTATTCAGGTGGGAAACAGAAAAGAGTTCTACATCAGGAATTTGTTTATGTTTTGGACTTGAAGACATCCAAGTTGTATTCAGGTGGGAAACAGAAGAGAGTTCTACATCAGGAATTTGTTTATGTTGGACTTGAAGACATCCAAGTTGTATTCAGGTGGGAAACAGAAGAGAGTTCTACAGGTGTGCACTTCTAAGAAAGAAGCTTTGTTCATGGAATCTACATTTTGATTTAGGCACAGATAAAGAGTGGGGAAAATTACTGAATTGGTTTCAGCTAGACGGGTGTTTTTCGTGAAAGATTGGCAAGGGGAGACCAGAGACTGGAGCTCGGACGAATACTTGCCATGGAAATGACGATCAATCAAAGACAGGCTTGCAACGTCTCTTCTGTGGGAACGAGGTTGCAGGGAAAAGAAAAGGGCATCCCCCACTAAGCCATGAAGTCTATTTTGTACTCTATCAAGGCAGGATAGGCTGTTTTTTGCAGCTCCTGCCAAGATGTGGCAGCAGTACTCCATCCTTGGACGTACTTGGCTTTTATACAGATAGAGAATTGCATCAGTAGTGAGATATCTTCTGGAGTGGTAGAAGGATCCCACCATTTTTCCAGCGACCTAGGCAACAGGCTTGATGTATGTGTTCCATTTCAGATCAGGAGTAAAGGTCAAACCCAGAAGCTTGTCAAAACATGGAGCCTCCCTAAGACGAGAGCCATCCATTTCAATTGATGCCAGATGGGAATCAGAGGGTTGATGATGTAAAGATAGGCGCTTGGTTTTAGATGCATTAAAAGTAACCAGCCACCTCTTCCCTCACTGTACCACGCGCTCAAGATCAGAGGAGAGAGTATCAGAGAGAACATTTACAGCCTTTGATGTTTTGCCATATATGGTCATATCATCAGCATAGATGTCAACAAATGATTTACGTATGTGTTTTGGGAGATCATTGATGTAGATCAGGAAGAGAGTTGGGCCCAGGATGGACCCCTGAGGGACTCCAGCATTAATACTGTGGGCCTCTGATTTCTGCCCATCAACCATTATTCTTATGAGCCTATCAGAGAGAAACGATTTAATAATTGAGAAAACATTTCCAGTTATACCGTAGCTTGAAATCTTGTGAAGTAGGCCCTTATGGCATACTTTATCAAAGGTCTTTGATATGTCAAGAGCAATTGCCTTAGAAAGGAAGCCTTTGTCAAGAGATTCACTAATCTTACGAGATATAACTGTTAGCACATCTGCTGTAGATCTAGCAGAATGGAAACCATATTGCATGGCACTAATGTTATTTCTGCTGAGGTGGTTGACTACTTCTCTATTTAATATGGATTCCAGCAGCTTACTCATGACACACAGGAGACTTATTAGTCTTTACTAAGAGAGAGAGAGAGAGATGACTTAGCACCAGAATTTTTAAATACAGGGCATATTGATGAGGTTTTCCAGGGTGTAGGTAAGCACTTCTCCTTAAGGCAACGCTTAAACAGTCTTTTAAGTATGGGGGCAAGTTCTGGTTGAAGCTTTTTCAACACTATAATTGGAATGCCGTCTGGGCCACTTGCTTTACTATAATCAAGGTTCTTGATTAGCTTGGCGACCTCATGCACAGATATTTGTATGTTGCAAAGCGTGTTGTCTTTTATAGGTTGAAATATGGGGAGTTGATGGCCTTCATTGCATCGGGTAGAATTAGCTGCAAAGTTCTTGGCAAATAGTTTGGCCTTGTCTGATGCTGACGAGATGACCTCAGATCCATTGATGATAGTTGGGATAGAACGCACGCTTCTGTTCAGAATCCTGTTTGCAATTTGCCAAAACTGGTGGGAACTAAGCCGCTGCTCAGCTACTTTGGATTTAACGGACTGAGCATATAGCTCTCTTGCATTTTTTATTACTCTTTTACAGTGGTTGCTGGCAGTGCTTAAAGCAGCTTTAGTCTCAGTGCATCTATATTATGTTGGTAGCTATGGAAAAAGTGATTTCTGTGCACGATGGCAGCAGCACATTCTGAGGAGAACCATGGCTGGCTGTTAAGGTTTTGTTGAAATTTTTGGGATGGTATGAATCGGTCTATGCCTAAAATTAACCATTCGGTCAGGTCCGACACTATAGAGGACACATTATTTTAAACATGGAATGCAGAGGTAGATCAGATAAAAATGTACGGAAACTATCCCAGTCAAGCATAGAGTATCGAATACAGTACAGTGGTGAGGTACGTCTGAAGACTTATTACATTTCCTTTTTATCTAAACTGATACAACGGAGTGGTCAGAGGATCCCAGGGGAGATAGAATGGAACATGAACATAGCTCAGGGGAACTTGTGAGAAAAAGGTCTAGAAGGCTTGCATACTGACCGGTAGTATCGGGCACACGGGTGGTTTCGTGAACAATCTGAGTGAGGCCATAGGCAATGGTAAAATCATGACAGAACCTCCCCTCGTCATCTGTCTTATTTGAGTGGGTCAGCCATTTCACATTATGGACATTGAAGTCACCGCAAATGTGAATGTTATCCGAAGGATGAGCAGACAGGATGTGGTCAATTTTCTCAGATATAATCTTAAAGATAGTAACCCCGCTGTTGTGGGGATGATAGAGGGCAATATAAATGTGGTGCTGTAAGCAAGTGCAACCCGGAAGCACATATAAGGTAAATTAGGGTCTCCTCTGTAGATATTCCTACCACACGGAAAGCCATCTTTAATGTAGGCACATATTCCATGCCCATGGCGATCTTGGGGGTCAGATTTAGATGTCAAGTTAGAGTATCCTTTAATTATGAACTGATCTAGGGAAATTATACATATATGTATATATATGCACATATATATATACATATATGTATACATATACATCTATGTATACATACATATACACATATGTATACATACATATATATATACATACATATCTATACATACCGTTGATTTTTATGTCGAGTCTTTTGACTTGTGCGGTAAGAAAATTACTCAAGTGCACTTGTGGTGTTTACTTTAATCAAAAATGCTTGTTCTGTCTTTCATCGGATTATTTCAACTATCGATCATCAATAGTTATCAAAAAGATTCTTATACAAAACCTTAGAACATAAAGTACTTACGTGTGAAATTTCATTAAAAAAATCGGCCCAGCCATTTTAGAGTTCATAGGAAACGAACTCCTAGAGATACAGTCAATGTTCTTATATATATATATATATATATATATGCACAAATGTAAAAATGGCAATTGTGTTTGTATCTATAGTATGGAAATTAGGAAGAACTGAAAAGTGCAACCACAGCGAAGTCGTCTATGAACATAAAAGATTGCATAGAATAATATACCTTGATTATGTAGAAACGTTGTATGTCAATTTGTGGTAAGATATGCAACAGTTTATTAAAATTTTTATAATAAGCAATAAATTGGTTTTCTTAAAAGAATAAAGAAATTTTAAACAATACATTTTTTCTTTGCATTTCAAGTTTTTAATGAAAAGAAAAAAATTCCACATACAATTAGCGTTGTCTTTCTTTCATCAGCTTTTTTAGGCCCTGTTGTTCTTTGCGGGAAAAGGAATATGATCAATGATTCTACATGCATCAACAACAACAGCAAATGTATTTTCGTAATGTTTCTAAAAGTATGAAGTGCGACTTTTCAGGATTCATTGGATATTTGTTCACTTATCTCCACATGTATGCTTTCAAACAATACATATTTTATAGTGGTCGGAACACTAGTTGCAATAATAAGTTTTTTTATCGAATCGATGATTGTATATGACTTGCAAAAGTCAAATAAACAAATTGATAATTCGTATTATTTGGATTATTCAAACTACTATTCTTATCTTGCGTGTTATTTTCAAAACGTTTTGGATCGATGTAACCTCCAACCTTTTTCAGGTGTATCTTGTGGAACTTGGAAATCATTTTCTGGAACTCAGGAATCTTCCTGTCAGACTCGGGAATTCGCATGGAATTCTGAATGGAGCCCTTTATTTAATGAAGCATGCTTCTTTATTATCAGTCATGACCGCAAATAAGTCTTAAGTAATTTGCAGTTTTATTTTGAATATCTCCCACACTGAAGTTCAAATCAATAATTTCTAGAAAAATGTAACTTACAACAGAATTTTACCAAATACTTTATTCGTTACGCCACAGGTCCTTGCAGTTTAAATAGAGGGTTCCATTTGAAATTCTGTGCAAGTACCCCGAATTTGACACAAAGATTCCCGAGTATGCCAAAATACATCTGAAAAAAGTTTGGAGGTTATATGAACTGAAACGTTGTGAAAATAACACCCTAGATGAGAAAAGTTGCCTGAATAATTAAAATACGTATTAAAGTTCGAGAATTATATGAAAATACTTATTTTAAAATTGACCCAGAATAAGCTCAATTTTATTATTAAACAAACCTTGCAAAATCAAGTGATTCTTGATGCTATGTTGTAAATTCAGTCAAAAAGATGATCCCGATACAAAGAGTAAGATTTCGCTGCAGTAAGTTTTTAGATAGATTTTTTTTCAAATCTGGAGTCTCTGAAAATGATACTCCACACACTTTGGCAGAATAAGAATTTTAAACATGACGACTGCAAGCGATTCGTCCTTCTATATCTTAGCAAACTCTGAAAAGGCCTCTACCAAGTTTAAATGCGGCCATTTACGCACTTATATTGCTGGAAAATACATTAATAACCCTTAATCAACACCTTTGGAACGATCTTATAAAGACTGACATTAAATTAAATCAGAATAATTCACTCATCAGGTGAATTTTTGTTTTATTTTCAAATATTCTCTTCCACAAACTTTGCAAAACCAAATAATACTTTAATGTTGTAAATCCAGTTAAAAACATGATCAACACTCTTAACAAAAGTAGGCTTTCGCTGCAGTAGGATTTCAGGTTGATCTTCAAATCTGAATTCTCTGAGAACGACAGAACTGCACACTTCAACAGAATACCAATTCTCTAAATAGAGACTGACAAGCTTTTTTCTTGTATCTTTTATCTTGTTTTTTTCTCGTTCTTTTATCAGAGATATCCCTGCAGATAAAATTCTATGTATCGATGAATGCAGCTTCTATTCAACGCTACACATTCTGTTGATCACTCCCTTCCACAGCATGGGTCTTTTCAAAACGCTAATCACATATACGCTTTCAAACTCTAATTCTCTTGATATCCTTGTATAAAAACGTAGTCTCTCACCAAAATATTCATGGAAAATTGTAAACTATTTGAATTATTTGTCTTTTGGAATTCTGATGAGCTTTTATCTCGTATATATATCTCTATATATACTATCATTGAGACATCTCCGCAGATAAAATTCCATGGAGGTATGTATAGATACATGCAGTTCCAACTTAATGCTACAAATCCTGTTGATCACTTACATCTCTCATCGACTATAGTGATGCTATAAATAGCGATTGCTATTCGGACTCTTTCCCGTGTGTGTCCGCAACATGTGCCTTTTCAAATTTCCTCGGACTGAAAACGGTAATCCGCACGCGTCACAAACGTATGGCTTCTCGCCGGTGTGTTTTCGCATGTGGATCTTCAAGTAAGTACTTTGTGAAAACGACGAGTCACACACTTTACATGAATATGGTTTCTCTCCGGTGTGTACTCGTATGTGTTGCTTTAACGCGTTACTCTCAGCAAAAGAAGACTCACACAATTGACACGCATATGGACGCTCACCTGTGTGCGTTCGCATATGCGTTTTCAATGTAATGTTCTGTGAAAACGATGAACCACAAACGCCGCATGAGTATGGTTTCTCTCCAGTGTGTGTTCTTTGGTGTTTTTTCAAGTTTGACTTTTCTGAAAAAATCTGCCCGCATATTTCACAAGAAAAGGTTTTCTTATCCACACGTTTTTGCATGCTTGAACAATCCAAAAATTACATCCACAATTGTCAATAAATTATTTTGTTCTACATAAGTGGACAAACGTTTTTAAAGCGAATATAAATCTATACATACTCTATATTTTCAATGGATTTATGTGGGAGATGATTGTGATTTAGTGCTTAGCGACGTTGACTGACAACCTAGGTTTGAATCCAGTTCATTCCCCAAAATAAACTTTCACTTAAGATATAAGCAACGTAACTATGCTGCCCCCTAAGTACCCAATTGCTTTTTAGAAAGAGTTATAACAAGAAAAATGGGGAAGCCAATGCTAGCAATAGGATCATCTGGTTTGTACATGAATAGATTGATATAAATTATGATACAGAATTATGAAAAAATTATTTGGCCATATATAAGTGGACAAACGTTTATGAAACAAATCTAATCTATAATGCAGGTATCAGGACTCTATATTTTTAACTTTAAATAGATTGGTACATTTTCAATTAGGATTTCTCCAAAAATTTTAACTACACACTTTACAAATGCGTAGTGCATATAAACACAAGTTCAACTGAGTAATTCAAAGAGGAATGTTGAATTATTTATCAATTTCTTGCCATGTTTTATTGTACTAACTGCAATCCCATCACATCTGTATTCTGCAAGTCTAATAAATATGCGTTTTTTTAAATATAAAGTTTCTTAATAAAATGCGATTTCTTAACTTTTGTATGATGAATTATTTAAATATTGTAAGTTTTAACATTTATCTTGCTGTAAGATTTTTATATAGACCTGCTTTCTATTTCTTTTATATATTTAATCAGTTTCATACAAAATTCTGAAATATAAATTTAGCAAAAGTAACATCTCCTTTACTGTATGTTGCAAAGTATTTCTGTTGTAATTATTAGAAAAAAAATACTAATACCTGATAGGAATATGTTTTGTCACTAATCAGAATTATTTTCTCATTTGTGAATAATTTAATAATTCGTTTCTTTTGAAACTTTGTCAAATCAAACAGTAAACTTCACAAGAGTAATGTTTCAGGTCAATGGTCACTGCATTATTCTTTGAAGATTATTGCAAAATATTCTGCATTTTTTATAACCAATAGCTGAATTCATTTTTATCCGTTACAATTGTGAATATCTGCAAATTAAAAAAAAACAACATTTTTTAAAGAATTTCGTAAAAATATTGTTAAATATCTATTCTAATCATACAAAAAACAAACAAAATTTCAAATAGAATCTGATCACATCATTGAAAACATTAGAAAAAATGTTACGAAATGTTTTTAAATTATTTAAATCATTTTTTTTTTTTAAGTTTCGGTGTATAACACCTTTTTCATAGAAGACTTCTTTTTAAGAATATTTTTTCTTTATTTTGCTATTAACTCTAATGGGTTACTCCACATGGATACAGAAAAGGATACATCCAATATAATTTACGGTTACTACTAGCAAAATGAAGAGAACAAACAACAACAAGTCTTTTTTTAAAGAAGTTTGTTACACAAAAAATATCAGAAAAAAAGATTTTAATAATTTAATAAAATATTTTATAGCATTATTTAGTGTTCAGAAATTGTTAAAAACAGACTAAAATTCCTTTATCCAATCTGAACATTGAATAAAACAGATTGAGTATCTCTTAATGACCCCTTTATACTTTTAAGTTAAATCAATGCAAACAAAATTTCATCCAATAAACGAACTGAATTTTCAAAGATTGTTGAATTTATATATTTACAGTATTGAAATTTGCATTGCTTTACTCAATAATCAAATGAGATGTTTGTATTTTACTGTGTTCGAATGACATATCGTTTCTCTCTAGTAAAATAGTTAGAAACACATCACTCAATAGATGACGCCATTATTCTAGATAATTTTTATAAAGTACTAACCCTTTTGTTTTTGTTTTTTTTCAATAAAAATATTTGTTGATGTTGAATGATCACCTTAAAATATGTATTCTAAGCAGAATTTTTTTAATATACCAAAGATTTATGTAGGTATGCATATATAGTGCTGTAAGATAAAATAGATATCAAATTTATCTTGGTACTCAACTAATATCCAAGTTATGCTATCCAGATTTAGTTGGATGTTGTGAATACAAAACCAACTTAAACAGTGTATAACTGAAGATAAAAGCTTTATTTTCAGTAATAAACGACTTAAATTGGCCTTGTATGTAGTATCACATGAAACAAAATGACCGACATCCAACATCTGTAAAATCCATGTTCGATAAGCATCTAAGATGGATGCAAAGGCATCCACCCCCACCCCTTTCATGATTGTGTATGGCAACGATCACTCGATTAATACTATCATTAATTTAGCAACAAACTATTATAAGCAAAAGTATTTTTGCAAGATAGTGAACCAAGAACCAAGAATATTTTGCAAATGAGCCTTGTATTGAATACCAGGTATAGCATCAAACCAACATTCAGGTGTCTCCACCACTCAGAATCCGTCAGACCTAATCATGAGAAGATTATCAGATAAAAAGTTTCTGAGATTTAGTGTCATAGTTTATATTGGTTGTGTGATGGTGACTTTCTGTGGCCAGTGTAGAACTTGTATTGCCTTGATGATTAGTGCTAGAAAATCACCAGCTTTTCAGAAAATTTCACTGTGGTTATGTGGTTAAGTATCCTTCAATAATCTCCTTACAAGGATTCTCAGTGTTTACTCACTTAATATAATAAGTGTTCCCACCTCGGCTGAGTTGAAGTGTTTTCACTACTGGGTCCCTAAGAGAAGGTAAGCAGTCAAGTATGCCTTGACATGTTTCAAATGTGAGAAATACAACCATAGATATGTGCTGCCAGATAACATAATCAGCCTACTAACCCCTTGTATCGAATTCGATGTACCTCATAGGAATATGGGATGCAATTTCACAGGACATTTTTGGCTTAAGCAATTAAACATGGCAAGATGTACTTGTTGCTGTTCACTTGCTTTACTGTAAAAGGTAGTACATATCAAGGGGATTCTCAATTTAATTTAAATTGTCCTTTTTTTCGTAGGGAGATTCACTAATAGTGTTCTAGAGTCAATTCTCAACGAAAATGCAATAAAACTTGTTTGAGCAACGAAAAATTGTTTACTCGCTTTAGTCTCCTTCATAAAAACCAAGTTAAATTGTAATCTTATAAAATTGTGGGAATAAATTCTACTGCTTTCACATTGGTTTTACGGGAGCTTGGGAATATAAAATGAAGTCATTAAAATTGTGCTTCCAAATGATTATTGGCAGGAGTAAGGTGCATAACCGAACCCTCACTTACCAGGAGTTCTCTGAAAGGCAACTGACAGTTATTATGCTTAATATGTTTGTAAGATCCTGGATTATTACTTCAAATGACATTTCTTCCTTGGTCCTTCCCAGTCGGCAAAGAGGGATTAAGACAAGAGAACTTTAGAACCAATGGTTCTTAACGTTTCAGGAAGTTTGATACAATGAGTATGTTCTTATCTTTGAGGAAGGTTTCCTGGAGGATAACAGATTCCATTCCAGAGAAACATTCAAAAGGATAATGTAGTTCTCATTAATTGACATTTAAAGCCATAAACGTTTTGCATGTTCCTGGGACAAGATGAAGTGGTGAGAACAGCTGGTGTAAAAAATGAAGTTTGTCGCATGAAGATACATTCTATAAAACATATAATGGAGATTTCTCGACCATGCGACGGCTCCAATGAGTATAAGACTGATTATGCTGATCCTTCTTTGCCTGTTGCTCCAGGCAGCAGCATAGACTCAAAACCTTTGCGCTCATATTAGGAAAGAAATGGCAACATCTGGTTGTGCCCTACTTGAGGTACACCGCCAGGGAGCCAGGACCTAATATGCTACATTTCCTGTGATGAGTGATACAACTTTTTAGTATGTTGGCATTAAAATAACTCCACCTGCAAGACAGAAGTGGTATCGCTGTGATTGTGTATTTCAAAGATATAGGAGTTAACCTAATTTACTCCTGTCCAACAATACCATATTACAGAGAAAAATTACAGCAAAGCTCTAAGGGACAGAATGAGGATACGCTGAACCATTGTTACTTCCAGCAGACTCCTGACTGCAGCCTAGCATGTGTCCATCTCCCTGCAAGTTCACACATTCTTCGTTCAGTGTTTGGTTTGTTTTCATTTTGTTAATCATGTGTAGAAAATGAGAAGGGCAGCTGACTTACACGTTTCATATTCTGTTATATAGCTGCATCTAATTTATTGTTTGCACTTTTATCAAATGGATGCCAAATTATATGCACACTCTATTCTTTAGCCGTTGTTTTTTTTAAATCAGACGGACAACTTGTTAAGTCAGCAATACAAGTTAATTTACAGTTTAACTGATAGCATATGCCCATAGAGAGATTGGTTGCTATGTAAGTTTAATGGTGTGGTGTCAAGTGAGGCAACAGTAAAGGTGTCACTCACCTAACTCCTGTCTCTCTCTCTCTCTCTCTCTCTCTCTTTCTCTGTTGTATATTAACATCAAATCACATTCCTTAATTAAAATGTTTCATTGTGCTCTTTTAAAATGCGTTTGTCTTTTGTCGAAATGCCATTTCAGGTTAAAATATATGTCAACGCATTGTTTTCATTTCTTTAGGTCATTTTCAGCAATCCGATTTAACATCTGGTTTTGCCTGAATCCTGAATTTTTGTATGTGCAATACATCCGATGTTTTCCAGATGTTGCCTGTTACCTATGCAACAATTTGGTCAGAAGAATCTTGCTGAAATAAGTTTTACTGTGGCAGAAAATACCCCCGGCATGTACACCTTTGAGCACTGCTCAAAAGGATATCCAAATGAATCCTGAATACACTCATTTGTCCATGAAGTAAAAATTGTGAACGAGTGGTGTTTGTTAGTACCCCTATTTGAAATGCCTAACCTCTGCAGTCCATACCTTGTAGTTTTCACACTGTCTTTCCTTCACAAAAATAAAAAAATAAAAACAGTTTCAACTATTCCTCTCTTCTTTGAACAGGAAAAATTATCACAATTTGCATTAACTAACTTGCAAAAAATAAATAAATAAATAAAAAATAAATGCAAGAAAAAGTTTTTAGCATCTTATATGCATTTTGTGTTAAATGAATTTAAAAATTTCATAACAAAATTCCAAAAGTAAAACTTACTCTTTTGATTTATTTTCATTCAAAAGTTGTAGAGCTATGAAGACGGGAGTTGAACCATTAAAACAAGCGACCGTTATGCTCCAGAATTTATTTTTCTATATAGTCGCTACTATTCTCGATGCACTTTTGTCAGTAATTCAACGACGCATCTCTGTTTCTGACGCATGTTCATGATAGTTATTTTTCTTAGAGTTTCACACTATCAATATCTGCAACAGATAGATGAAACTTTCATTTCATAAATGCATAAATTCAATCATCGTAACAATGCAATTTGTAATCCTCTCTGATCCATTCAAGTGGAACAAAAAATATGGAAACATTACTTTTGGCTACGAAAAAAGTGTAGTGTTTGTTCTTGTACTTCACTTCACCTTTTCTGACCTCGATCAGTAAAGGAGAAATCCTTCTAGACTGAGACAATTTTAATTTTTGTTCCTACCCAGAGTGACTAGTTTGGGGAGGCTAGATTTTCCCCACATCAAAAACCGACCTTGTGTCTAACTCTGCCCTTGTGTGGAGGTAAGTAAGTAGGAGCCCTCGTATAACGGAGACGGATTAAAACCGGTATGCAATTTTTGATGATGATGACATTTACTATTTAGCCAGGGATATAGTGAAAATCATGATAAAATTTCATTATAAATCATTGTCAATTTAAAATATTTTTATTTTTAATAATTTTATAATTGTTTTAGTTTTCAAATATTTATCTCATTTTTTAACAAAAATGTTGAAAATATCGATTTTATTTCGGGGGGGGGCAAAAAAAACACTGTATATTTATTTAGAAATAAACCCGGTTATTAAAGTTTTCAATTGTATTCCTATTTTAACTTATTACATCCATTTGATAAAAAGGTTTTTTCCAAAGAAAAAAAAAAAAAAAAACTATAAAAAAAAAAAAAAAAAGAAAACCAGCGAAATCTCCGCGTTTCATTTTGGCGGAGTAATTTTATGAGCAAAAAAAAAAAAAAAAAAAAAAAAAAAAAACAATTGCTTACGTCTAGACTTAACTACGTCCATTAGGTCGTTTAGTCAATTCTGAGGTTCTTGAAAAAAAAAAAAAAAAAAAAAAAAAAAAAAACATTATAGTGGCTTTAAAATCATTTTTTTTTTTTTTTACATATTTTACAGGGAGCGCCTAATATTATTATTCAGACCATGTAAATAAAATTATAGTAATCGTCAAAAAAAAAAAAAACTCATATATAAATACTTGTTTTGGTTTTAATGATTTCTTATTTCGTTTCTTTAAACCTGATTTCGTTTCTTACACGTGAGCGAAACATTCGAAAGATTTGGGGGAATTTCTTCGACATTAAAACCGTTCTTTTACTTACGTTTTTCGTCTCCTTTGTCTCCACGGGAAATGCGAAACGTAAAATCATCCTAGTTATTTGCATCATTCGGTGTCAAACACACCTGTCCCTCACCGAACGAAAAGTTGCTGCATCTCTCTCTCTCTCTCTCTATCTTTCTCTCTCTCTCTCTCTCTCTATATATATATATATATATATATATATATATATATATATATATATATATATATATATATATAGTGTTGATAATTATGGAAATAATAAAAAATATGGAAAATAAAAAGGTAAACCGAAAATACGTTGTAATTCAAAATGAACCCAATTTGCTTAAAACATTAAACAATAACAGAACGAATATATTTAATATAGACTGCAACCAAAATCTTATTTTCATTTAAAGCAAAATAAAAATCATGCTGTCATTAAATTATGTAACGCATGATAATGTCGTTGTCGACTGTTGAATTGCAAAATTTTTGTATTGATTAATTCACAATTTTTTAAATATCGTTTATCGCGTTTTGCATTCAAACTCGTCCTTGAATTGGGCTAAGAATGATCTTTTAGTGTCCTTCTTTTAACCTTAGTGAACAAACGCCCTTGCAGTTCATGTCTTAAAACCAAAACAAAAACAAACAAATGTGGATGCCAGTGTTATTAGCCTGTCGAGATATAAATATATCTAACTCATCAGGATTTTGCACAGCACATTTAAATTCGAAAATTTCAAACAATATGTATCCTTTACTTTCATTTTAATTTTTGTTTTCAACTTGAGCTTGCCATTGGAATGTGTTTTGCAGTCAGTTGTGATGCGTGGTCATCGTTTTTCTGTACCTGATGTTTTTTGTAGTTGTAGTGACTGATTTTACCGCTAAATTTAGGGTCACTAACCCTAATCCTAACTCCCCTGATGTCTCTAGTTTTATCAATATTGGCCCTTTTGAATTTACAATATGGAATTTTACACCAATAAGTCTGTTGCAGTATCTTACCCTTTAGCCGACAGGTTTCTTCTTTATTAATTGTTGTTCCATCAAAAGCAATTAACTGTCTGCCATTGCTTTGAGTGATACTCCACGCAAGTTTTTGTATAATTCCTTGGACAAAAGGTTGTTCATAGAACCTTTATCGTCTTTTGCATTGATGACTCTCTGTATGTAGCAACCTACTAAGTCCAGCCAGAATAAATAAGGACAGGAATATTTTACAGAGATCATCACTTTGAAACACCCACGCATATAAAAAAAAAATGCATAGGAACATGACGTCCTGATGCAGCTACCGCATGCATAAAAGAAAAGAAACTGTGGTGGTGGTGCAAAATAGGGAAAATGAATTACATTGAGAAAGGAAAAATGAATTTGAGGAAGGAACGAACAACGCGTTTACTTGAATTAAACGAACTGGGATTTATTTCATGAAGAAACAAGTGAAAGAAAACGGTACTACACGTGTTTAGTTTGGCATGCGTCGCTCGCTGTTTACTGGTGAGAAGAAAAGTCTATTGTCGTAGAGAGAGAAAGAGAGAAAGTCAATCCAGTGGTGTGCGTCTCTCGCTGTTAGCTGGTGAGGAGGAAAGTCTACTGTAGTATAGAGAGAGAGAATGAGAAAAAGTCAATCCAGACCATGGAGATAGATAACGTATAAAGTGTACATACTGTCTGTTAGCTCGTGCCCCATACATAGTAGCAGGGGATGTGACGCGCGCTCGTGTGCGCCTCCCAAAAGGGAGGCGGCTGGTTAGCCGAACCTCTCAGCTCGGAAGCTGGTCCGAAAAGGAAGATGCTGCTTATTGCTCTTGCTTTTATACTTGTTTCCGGTGGTCTTTTGCGCATGTGTGGATTTCCTTTGAAAGGGGAATTGACGTTGTCCTTGTGTGCGTATGTGTGTATGTTAGTGTGTGTGTGTGTATACACGTGAATGTGAGTGTATATACGCGAATGTGAACATATGTACGTGTGTGGATGTGCACACGTATGTTTGTGTGCGTATGTATATGACAAGTAATATAGCTTGAGATGTGAACGCGTGTTTTTGTGTGCGACTAGAAAAGGCTCCCACAAAACTATATTACGCTCCCTCACATATGAATCCAGTAAACAGGCTGGAATGTTCGAGAAAGCTTGTATATAAAGATTAACCAGCTAAAATTTAAACAGTCCAGTATGCAGTCCCGCTAATAACCATCACTGCTGCCCATGGTTATCACATTGGCCTGTAGCAGCCAACACTCGCTACATCACAGGCAGAAGCTAATTCTCACAATTCAAGATTTGAAGTCCATTTCCCCCTGGCTTGTCTAATCACAAGCCAGCTCTCAATCACGTGATAGTATATAAAAGGCAAAATCTGAAATTCGCGATCCTTTTTTCATCCTGAACCTGCCTGGGAGTAGACTTTGCCTGGAGCTCCCCCCCCCCGGCCGAACGTAAGTACAACAAGCTAGCTATGGCTCTCTTTGAACTCACATTTATTTTCACATTCTGTACCCTAATGAACATTCTTTGTTATGCTAAAGAACATACACTGACACACACACACACCTACTCTTTCTTACTATTAGACACTAACCCTTTGCCTTGTCTCTACAATCAGACACACGCTTCTACATATGTAAACACAATGAAGACTTTGCCTTTCTTTCTCCTTTAACTTCTTTTGGATCGACGGCTTCTAGCTATAAACACGTGTAAACGGAACTGAACTATTTTCTCCTTCAACCAGCCGGCAATATATTAAATCTATCTTTACAGAAGAACACTTCAACCTACTAACCCGTTTCTCTCTTCTAGTAACGAAAGTAATAAATAAAGTTTGTTCATTAATATAGAATGAAACTCCATTTTGTTGCTTCTCATTACTATACGCTGGATTCCAGCTATATAGATGTAAAACAGCATCGCCAAGTATGCCACAGAACAGTAAGAGTTTTTCTCTTCAATTTCACCAGCGCAACATGTGTTTGAAGAAATCCTGTCCCCGGAAGACTTTAAAAAAACTCACATGATTTTACGCACAATGCACACGAACCAATACCTATCATGGAAATTGATAACATTCAGTGAGAACTCAAATCTCTTTTTAAAGATTCATATTTCAAACTATTGTTCTTATGACACAAACACACACTCATATTTACTTATATGATTTATTGACTGTTTCTCTCAAAAATAGCCACATGGACTTTAAGCCCTCATGCGGTACGTTTATCATAAAAAATCAGTAATTTCAATCCTTATACCATACTCACAAATCCCCATTTAAGAAATCCTTCATTATAAATATTCAACACAAGCAAACACTTATGTTAGAACAATCGAAATTAAATATAGTTAACACATAAATAAATGTTGTATATTTTGTGTTAATATTGTGATTTTGTGTTTTTTGTTGAGTGTCATCTTTTCCTGAATTTATTTTTATTTCTTTATTATGGGATGTAAATTGGTAACCCTCTTTACGGGTTGACGAACCCCTTAAATTTACCTTTAATGGTCCCGTTTTCCCAAAAATCGATCCTATAAATTGGTCATTATGCCATGAATTCGAAAACACGTCCTATAGATTGGTGACCTCCCGACTTGCATCCTTCATTGGCAACAGACAAATAAACATATGTTTGTTTGTCTGTTGCCAATTTTTACCTTGGCATAACTGCCTCTGTAGTAGTTGATGGTAACTGCTGAATCGAGTGGAAATATATATCTTTACTCGAACCACTAACATTACTTTCATTTTGTGTCGCCATGTGCATTCTCCTGCTTTTGTGCCATGGTGACTGTATCATTCTTTTATTTGCTTACCCCCTCCCATCTTGTAGTGCCAAATATTAGCAAAATGTCTCGTTTTCTTTTTTGCATATCATGCATGGCTTTTTTACTGTACACTCTTCTCGTGGATGTCCTTTGCCACAACAATATCCACATTGTATTGGCTTTTTATTATATCTTTCAGAATTTTATTTTTGTATCGACATCGCCTTCAGCAGTGCAAAAGGGAAGTGGGGGGGGGCAGCATTTTTGGTTAGCCTGTAGCATTCATCTTACTCCCTCCCCTTCTCATCTTGGCCCCGTTGTCTAGCAGTCGTTTGAACCTGAGAAGCCTTTTTAGCTGGTGACTGTGTGTGCGTCACTCTCTTCCCTCCCCCCCTCTTTTTGTCATAAGTCCTCGCGGACATTTCTTTCTCTCTTTCTCTCTCTCTCTCTCTTTGTTTAGTGTTTTTCCATTTTTTTTTCTTATATAAGGCTCATGCCTACTAATGCTACACATCACATCGTAACAACATGTATGTCTGCACCTTAAAAATGGCAATTACATAGAAACGTTTTAAGGCGTCGATAATGTAAACATAGTTTTAATCCTGACTTTTCATTATTTTCGTACACTGCTTTTTTTTTATATAATATTCAAAGTTTATTTATTGCTTCTTTAAAATACTACAAATGTTATGATGATAATATTGACTTATATTTAAGTCACATCGAGAGGTAAATTGATGACGGGCTGTTAGGGTACCTAGTTTACTATTAGCACTAGAAAAATCTTCCACATTTCTTCATATAAGTTCATCTTTAAATTCTCGTAATTTAATAAGGTCCACACTGTTTACTAAGCTTCAATCCCTGTTGCATCGCTGCAGTGTTGCATGCCTGTGTTTATTTGATACATACTTTAATAGAATATACTCTTCAATGTGAAAAGGCTGGCCCAACCTAATAATTATCCATTTACCAATTTTCATTTTAGAAGTCCCCAGATGCCAGAAACCTTTCTACTCTGTTTCTACGACTGTAACAATATGCAGGAATCTAAATAAGGAAACGTGGATCTTGCTGCACAACTCCCCACTTTGGATGTGCTTATGAATCCCAATTCACAGTAGCCATTACGTTTAAGTGGCAATGTGTCTTGTCTTGGATTATAAGTTAAATAAGAAAATGTTAATATAAATTTATCTTAAAAATAAGCCTATAAAAATGGTACGTAAAGATGTATATTAACTTACAATTTAGAAACAGGTTGCAACTTGCTGAAAATCAAGTCAATCCTTCTCCGCTTCTCCTTATTAACATATAAAAGCAGTAATACCACATGTATATCGTAACAGATATCTAGAATCTAGCTTGGGATACTGTTGGATAGCGGGGTATCAATTTATCAATGAATAAATGTTGGTGTATATAAACCAACAGACAGGGTGTATATAACTTTTACGATGAACAATGTTTGGTTTGCGCTGGACTGAAACAATGATGTGGACATGTCGACATATTATTTTGAGGGGATAACAAATACCTGTACATGAGAGGGCTTCAAACAACGAGAGGAGACAATTTTCCATTGATGTACAATTAGACAAATGTTCTTTGATGAAGAAGAAGAGTGTATATAATAACAATAGTCTATATAATAGACGGAGTCTGTAAACATTTAAAAGTTCGAGAAATATTTAATATGTCAGTAATAACCGGGACGAATTCACATAATTGTTTCTTCAAAGATGACACAACACAAATTTATATTTCATATAACATTTATTCATACACCACGTCAACATTTCGGAGATCACAAAGTTTTGACTGCACATTTTTATCTGGACTTCACTGACTTCCGCAGTGTCCTCTCTCTGACTTCTCGGCTGACTTTTTTGGCTGTATTCCAACTCGTTACTAACTAATACATGTCTTTCTCAAGCTTTCTCCAAAGATCTACGTCACCTTAAGTGACCTCTATGTCAAACTACATCAGACTCTAGAGCCAGATCTATTTTTAAATTATTGTTTGCGCTTGTTACGAAAACTGACATTCCTTTTTGTTTTTATTCATCTAAAATTCCTTTTTGTTATTGTCTACAGAATATAAGTCAAGTGAAATTTTTAAAACGTCATTTAAGCATATTTCTCCTTGAATTGCATTTTTCTCTTTAAAACAAATGTAATTCACTGATTGAGATTGTCGGATTGACTTCCTCATCTTGGTTTTAATCGTCACAACGTTTCGGCCGTTTTGCCCTCCGGCCTTCGTCAGGTGTTTTGTATCGAACTGGGGAACCGTTTGTTAGGAGTCTCAAACCCAACCCTTTATTATTATTACGGGGGTACCGTGTTCGGACTCCAGCTAGGCTTTGGGACATAGTTGCTAGTGACATATGGCCGAGTGGTCCTAGACGTTGTATCAAAGTTTACAGTTACCCAAAGGTGTTGAATTCAATCCTGAACGAAGGCAGTGAAAAAAGTAACATTCAAAACAGAGAATCAGCAACTATGTCCAAAAGCCTAGCTGGAGTCCGAACACGGTACCCCCATGATAATAATAAAGGGTTGGGTTCGAGACTCCTAACAAACGGTTCCCCAGTTCGATACAAAACACCTGACGAAGGCCGGAGGGCAAAACGGCCGAAACGTTGTGACAATAACAACCAAGATGAGGAAGTCAGTCTGACAATCTCAATCAATGAAAACACCTCATCTCAAAAATACAGACAATTACTAAATGTAATTCACCTACACGATAATAATAGTAATAATAATAATTTTCTTGTCCAGGTAATTTGGCGATGTGCTGGTAGTGCTAATATGCAACAATACGACCTGCTGAGGGAATGGATAGTTTTTGCCAGGTATAATAAATGTATTTGTAATGTGGATAACTGCATTATTGTCATGTCTTAAAAAAGTTACTGTTTCTTTTCTCTCATCTAATAAACTATGCAAATGCTGTTGGAATTTTTTTTGGCCCAATAATGGTGCATCCCCCCTGTTCACATTTATTATTTTTTATCTGGTTCTTATATGATTTTCTGTATTTAGTATCCTTTATGATTCTTAGTTTCGTATATTTTGGGTTTGTACGAAACTCCCTTTAATTTGGAGAAACAAGAAATGCTAGCTCTGTGATGACGTCATGAGCCCAGCACGTATTTCGCTCTCTTTTGAAATTCGGCGGGCATGGAGATTGGACATTTTGGTTCATTGCCCGGCGCTGAAGATTGAATTTTGATGAGCATCCTTCAAAGAAGAAACCCCCAGCAAGAATATCCGGATATGTGACGAGACATACTTATGAAAACTATCTATGAGACTTCGGTTTTGCACGTATTTTAGAAGGAGTGAAATTATCTTAAAGAAAATACCTTATTTTACGAGACAAGAACTTTTGGAATCTCCTACAAAGAAGAAAACCCGGTAAAAAAAAAGAACCCAGACAAGCGACGTGGTCTTGCTTCTGAAATCCATAATTTTTTCCTTCTCTAACTGAGGACAAACGATTTTTACCTTATCTGATTGATAATAAAACCAGAGTGAAAAGAAACTAAAACTTTAATCTAAATATCACACTCAAGGAATTTTGAATGCCCCACGCGGTAAGCTTTAAAATAATTAAAATATCAAACCGCACATTAGTGACTGACTGCATGTCCAAAAGAGAGTTGCTAACATAATAGGTCCCGAATTGTCATCTAAACTTCAGCCCCTGTCCCACTGACGAAATGTTGCATCCCTCTGCCTGTTTTACAAGTATTTTAATGGTCGATGCTTTGACGAACTACAAGCACTTGTACCGCCTCGACGAAAATACACCGACAAACCCGACAAGCAGCAAAGTCCCATCCCTACACAGTTGAGATCCCTAGATGTAAGAAAGCCTTTTACTCTAATAGCTTCTTCCCCAGAACGGCAGGACTTTGGAATTCTCTTCTGGTTTCCTACTTCCCCAACTGTACTGACATGCAGAAGTTCAAGTGTAGTGTGAACAGACATCTTGCTGCCAAACTCCCTACAGGTTCCTGATAGTAGCTCCTACATCAAAGTGGCAATATGCCTTGTTTAGGATGAAAATGTAATTAAAAAAATAAGTATTTCTTAAGATTTTTTTATTAGTGTTGTTATGCTGTTTCGTTTTTAACAGTGTCGTCTATTTAATCTGTTAAATAGAGTTTCAAGTTCATGACGAATGTATTTAAGACAATTAGTTTCACAAAAAACACTTGACATAAGTTTATAAAAATGAATGACAATTTATTTTCTGTTCAATTCTTTCTCAATGTACTATGGAGAGAGAGAGAGAGAGAGAGAGAAAGATGGTGCGTGGTGGAATGTTGTGGTGACACAAAATGACAACTAGTCATCTCGGTGCCCTTCTTTCTAACTGACTTCTTCCTTGGCTGGCATTTGTTTTTATTTACAAAAAAAAACTTTAGATGGGAATTTTGTTTTCCCATGCCGCATTTCACTGGCCCTTTTTAAATTCGTCCAAGGCCAAATTTCAATATCACTGTTTTCAAAGCTTGTCAATTGAAGAATGTTGATTTCAAAGCTTCTGCATTCTTCTATCAATTGTTATGACTTTTGATGACATTTCTTGGCTTGAAGATTTCCACAATATTTACGTGTGTGCATCCAGTTCCATATGCATGTGTGCACAACCAGCAATAATTCCGGCGTTGCCCGGAATACTATTGAACACTAGGTAAGTTTATTTTCTTTAGTGCAATTTGTGTTTCTGGTTCATTATATAACTCCACAGTATTTTCCAGTATGACGCCCATAACATTAACGGCAAACTTTGTGATTGCTCAACCTTTCCATCATCAATTTTTTATTATTTTACTTTGGTAAGTTGGAAGAGACACTTGATTGCATTACAATTTAAATTTATATCTTTTAAGAATAGACGCTGTTCCCTTTATGGCTGATCTCTGTATTTTGTGCCTGTTTAGTTTCATGCCAGTTTGGTCCTCCAGGAATTGTTTCCAAGTATTTCTTAAGATTTGTTATTAGGTGAGTTGCTCTCATCACAACTAGCATAATGTTGGTTTCTTTAAAAGACCATTACGTTTTTAAATCATTCTTTAGGCCATGATATTTTGTTTACTTTTCCTCATTCAGCTCTATTAAGGCAATAGTTTTTTTTGTGGGATAGTAACATCTATAATGAGTTCAGTTCTTTCAGGTTTGTTCCATATGTCAACATCTGGTTTAATGGGCTTGTCTTTTATCTATCTGCCCACCTCTATGTCTTCTGCCATATAAGACTGTGACCTTTCTGTTTGATGTTATCGGTGGTGGTTCATGTTCCTAGTTGTTTGACGCTCTCTCAAGTTGTATCTCTCCACAGAACTTCCAATGGAGATATTTACATACTTTGTTGTGGCGGACAGTGTTAAGACCATCTGCCAATAAGATTGGGCATCTAGACATTAGGTGGCCTGTACTTTTCAATTGTTGACTGGCAAAATCTGCATTGACCATTTTTTTGTGGACTAGACACCTTTTTTAATCCATTTGTGAGTATGTTCGCTTTTTTAATTATTTTATTTTAATTAGTTTTACAAGGGATCCATCCTGTGAATGACACTTAATTTTATAATGATTTGAATTTATATCCAAGGGCTCTTTTATGAATAAACGTTGTTCTTTTTATGACTGCTATCTGTATTTCATGCCAGTTTGGTCTTCCAAGTATTTCTTAAGAGTTTGTCTCATTAGGTGAGTTGCTCCTATCACAACTGCTATAACGTTGATTTCTTTAAAAGACTGTCGTTTTTAAATTCTTCTTTAGGTCCTAATATTTTGTTATATTTATTTTACTTGAAAGAGATCAAGGGAGCTAACTCCTCCCGGAGCTAATACTTGATTTCATTATGATTTGGATTTATATCCAAGGGCTCTTTATAGATGTTCCCTTTATGGCTGCAATGTGTATTTACAGCTTGGTCTTCCAGGGATTGTTTCCAGATACTTATTAAGATTCTTTTTCACTAAGCCAATTGCTCCTATCACAACCGGTCTATCTCTTCCAGAGACCATGTCGTCTTTAAGCCATTCTTGAGATCCTGGTAATTTATTATCTTTTCCTGTTCAGCTCTATTAAGGCGATAGTCATTGGGGATAGCAGCATCAACAATGAGTATAGTTCTTTTGGGCTCGTTCCATATCAAAATGTCTTACTTGATGATCTTGTCTTTTATATATCTGCCTTCCTGTAGATCTTTGTCAACCAAACACGGAGTGTGTATTCTCTGGTGAACTTTAAAATGTCTTAAACCTCTGAAAATGCTGCCCTGCACACTTCACCAATACAGGGTCTCTCCCTTAATATTTTACTTTGGTTAGTTTTAACAGGTCAAGTGACTTAGTCCTGGGGTTAAGACTTGATTTGTTTAAGATTTGAAGTTATATCCAAAGGCCCTTTTAA